>NW_023998455.1:8205749-8258249 GCF_014805625.2 Glossina fuscipes
ATTGTCACTGGAAGATAAAAGAACAGGAAAAACAATGAGCAAAAAAAGTAACTGTACGCAGCCATACGAACACACACATACACACACACACACACACAAAGACACACACACACACACATAAACACACACAAAAGTGCACATCATTTGGCTTTGGCTTATCCTTATACTTACACCACACTAAGCATATTATGTAGGTTTTGTTTGCCGTGCGATTATATGTGCATACATATATATAGATATAGATATAGATATAGATAGGTGCGTGTGCATGAGCATACATTAGAAACTGTTTGCTAAGCATTTTTTAAAACAAACTTAAAAATGAAAAATAAAAAATAAAAAAAGGAAAAGGAAAACAAACACCGAGCACTCAGAGTGGTGCTAAAATGACTGAAAAAACGTAAGAGCTTCTGTTCTATTCTATAAGAGAAGAATGGGAGAAGGGCTGTGTATAGGCTGCAAAGTATGATAAGTTTATTATCGTACATGGGGCTTAGATTAGCAACATTTTTCAATAACTTGCTTTTATGTAGCGTTACTTAACTTTATGCCACGTCTGCAAACTTGTTTTCTTTCATTTCAGATGTGAATGCACTTATCAGCTACATTTTATTACATTCCATAATCATGTAATTTATTGCTCCAGCTTCACTCTAGATCTTAGCGAGTGGTTATATAAAAAGAGATCTTAATAGGAAACTTGATGCCATGGGAATCTTGTCTCCAATCAGCTCGTGCTCGAAAGTAGAGCATTAAATGATCAACCGATAGTCGTTCTTTGGAAATTTGGGACAGGAAAACCTTTACCTTTAGAAACGAATTACAGTTTCAACAAATCCTCGAGAAGAAATCACGACGTAAAGCAGCAAAGAGCAACCATCTGTGCCGAAAAGTCTTTGCTTGCAGTCCCTTCTTGTATCGAGCCTCGTACTTCCTGAGACTGTTGTAATGTGTGCGACTTTTTAGAGCTATCTTCTTCATCACTGTATCATACTTTCATAATTGCATGCTAAACCTTTCTATAAGATTTCAACACCGCCAGAAACATGACTTTCCTTTCCTCTTTTCTTTCTTAATAGCGACTTCATTTAGTGTAAAGAAATCAATCTGCAAAACTTTTTTAAGATAACACACATTTTTTTTTTTTTTTTTTTTTATTGCAGAAAACACAATGTAGTGTAATGGACATTTGGGGAAAAATGAATGATTTTTGTGGAAGGACCCATTCATTAAGCGTATCTTAAGCGTATCAATGGCGTACTTTTAATAATTAATTTTAAATTATACCGATAGGTTACCTCAAATGGTTCTTTCATTTCTTATCGACAGAAACGAAGAAAAGGAAACAAGGAAGATGCAAGATATCTGCCTAATTGTTGAGTAGATGATTGATACGAGATTGTACACAAATACAAAGCATATATGCTTTTTCGTGAAGTTTTAACGGTACGAATGAAATCTCGAAGTTAATATACTTCCACTCTCAAGTGTCGAGTTATAGAAAAAAGAGAAAAAAAAAAAAAAAAAAAAATGAAAAAAATTTGTACTGCGTCAACACAATTTTCGAAGCAGTAACAAAATCTGTAAGCGTTTGAAAAAAAGCCGTTATTGAGTTGGGATGTGTTTTACGGCAGTTAAAAGGTAACGTAGAACATATATTGTGCGTCAACACTTGTGCTGTTGCTTTGTTTTTTTGCACAGCACCTACAACAACAAAACATGCAATTAGACTAGAATACAGAATACCTGTTGTATCTTGTGTGGCATAGAAAGAATGGAAAGATGACTTTGATTGTTTGGCACGTTGGCTATGTGTGGAAATGAAACAAACAAAACAAAAAAGGAGAAATAATTCTTTCTGTTTCTGTTTTTACGTCTTGTTATTTTTATAATTGCTACGTTCTCTGGATGATGCGTGAGCTGATTGTGTTTACGGTTTCTAGAAGCCGTATACAGAGACACTTATGTATATGTATAGATTAAAAGAGAAGAAAAATTGAATACTTTTACTTCTGCTGAGTGTCTGAGTGCGAGGAGGACCTGTTTGTTAAGACACTTGTAACTACTCTTCTTTCTCTTCTATGAACTCTTTTTCCTTTAAGTTTATTTATTTATTTTTTTGTTTTTGTAATAACCTTCTTCTGTCTTTTATGATTATTAACATCAACATCAACATCAGCATCATTGTCATCATGTTGTCTGTTGAGGCTGCCGTCAACAGCGTATACATATCAGTCAGTTATAGTATTTCTCACCTTTTTTATTACACACTTGAGCCAGAAAAACAAACACTCTCTGTACAATGATACATAGGCTAGCGCGCAAACATATACACACATACGCACACAAACAAACTTACAAGAAAATAGGCTTTTTTCGTTTAAATTGACTTTATTATCTCTTTGTGTGTTTGTTTTTGCCGTGTGACAGTTGGTAGTAGATCCAGATACTATTCCTTTACTCAGATTCGTATCCTTATTCTCTTATACACCCGTCATAGTGCACGTTGTGCGGTGACAGTATATTATTTTTATGCTGAGGTTTAGCACTTTTAAACACGACTCAGTTTTTGTGTAAATGATGTTTATGTGTTGTGTGTGATTTTTAACAGGCCTACAGCTATTAACCCAATTCTCAAGAATTTCATTTTTAGGCTTTACAGGCAGCAGGCAGGCGTGTCTCTTCTTTTTTTTTTTTTTTTTTTTTTTTTGTATTTAGTTTTTATATTTTAGTTTAGTTAAGTACGAAAAACACAAACAAGTTATAATTCTTTCTGTCTATGTGTCCGTCTGCGCGCGCTATTATTACATCTCGGCAAATACATAAATTTACGAGAATGTTTTTGTTGTCGTTGTCGCATGTATGTAAGAGTGCGGTTTGTTTGTCTTTCCTCCTTTTTTTTATTATTATTATTATTATTATTATTTTTCTTTAAGTGAAGTCATTGTTGTTATTGTCTCTGCCGTTGCCGTTGTTGTTGGTTTAGTTACTGCTGTTGGTTATTTGCCGAGTGTTTTTTCTTTTTTCCTTCTGTTGTTATTTTATGTTTTTGATATAGTGCCACTCTCTGCACGGGGTAAAAGTTCAACGGAATTTTGTGCATGAGATAAATTTCTTTTGTTTTTCTTTCCTCCTACAGTTTGCTTGTTTAACAACACTTTTCTGCTACTTCTTCTACTTTTCATGATTATAGTTCTTCTTACTGTACTGTTGTTGTACATCTTTTCTGAAATTGTCGTGTTTATGGGGTTTTCTTTGTTTTTTTTTTTTTCGTTGTTTTTCTTTTTTTTTGTTCTATTACAAAGAATTTAATAATGTTAATTAAATATTTACCTTCTTTTTATATTTTTTTTTTGTTTTACTTTTGTTTCTCTCATGGGGGAGAATTTATCACACGTTGTATGAATGCTTCGAAATATTATAATAAAAACAGTAAATATCACTCATACGTCATGTGGGACTATTAAAGCGAATAAAATTTGAAGCTTTGTTCTTAGCGTACATGCTAGTGTCAATAAAATTAAATGAAGTTAAGAAGAAGAAAAGAAAGAAAATTTGAAATAAAAGCACCGACTAAGAGAACAATTTATTCCATTCTAAGGACACGATTGGCAGAATCTTTAAACATTACGCTTACCTACCAGATGCAAAGCTGTTGCATACATTTTCTATGAAGGAAATATAATAATTGATAATTAATTTAATTGAATGCTACGTGAAATGTTGTTGAAACTGCGTTCTGTTATTTACAAGATTTCCCTACGAAAGATCTACTCATAATACAGAACCTTTTAGAATAGTTGATTACATTAAAAGTTAGAGACTATAACTAGAGCATGTGATGATATATTGTTTGCTATACATTAGAGAAGTATGTTGACTTGAAGAACGTAGTAGCAGCAGCAGCAACAACAACAGCACAAGCAACAATAACACAAGCAAAGAGAAATATAAAAAACATTTAAATATGCAAAGAAGAAACATAAACTATGTGATGGTGAAGAAAAGTTTGCACATTAAAGTCTTTAACTACTGTAAGTAAAACGATGTAGCATAAAATCAGAAAAAGGAGCGAAAAAAACTTATCGACGGTTTTGAACAGACGCTAAGTATTCCTCATTGCTCATCGCTGTAACGCCTTGAAACAGTTTTTATGTCCTCCCGCCTAAGAAAATCCATTTGGAGCCCCTTCTGAAGCACGGACAGAGGCAAATACATTTTTTTATTTCCCATTTGAAGCAATAAAAAATAGGTTTAGAAGACATCATGAATTATCCGGAAGTTTGTGTCCGTGCGCGCGACAAAATTTTCAGAATCAGGCCCTGAGAAGAAATATTCGCACTAAGCAGTGGCTCACATGTAGACTGGCGAGTTTTGGAAACTGTTCTGGTTTAGTTCATAAAAAACGGAATAAGCTAATAAATGCTTTGGTGGTAAGGGCATGAGGTAATATGCTAAACAAAGGCGAAAAGTTTGCTTAATTAAAAAAAAAAAAATCGGAGATTTGACACAAAAGAAACTTGGAATAAAATATAGAAGTAAGTAGTAGCGAAGAGAAAATCGTATCTTTAACTTGATTAGTATTAACAGGAAAAACGACAATGGACGATCGAATCGAAGTCTTAGCTTCTGAATACCTGGGATGGGCAAGATCTTGTTAGTACACTGTGTGGTGTAGCTATGAATGTGAATATATGCCCACAGTTGGCTGAGACCAAGTATAGTAAAACAGCTTTGGGACTTGAACCCATGAACACTAATTCGGTAGCTGCTGTGTCTCGTCGACTATGCGGCTACGCTTACGATATGATGAATAAATATCAGTCAGTCATTTTTTTTACATAACAATCATAATATATACTTTTAAAAAGCAGGCTAATAATTGAAAATATTCTATTCAGCATTTCATTCCGAAATATTTATCGATATTAATTAAATACTCATAGATGAGTGGTGCGGCTAAAGGCAATATTTTCCTCTTCACTTCATAACTAAAGGAGAATAATGTAAAGTGTACCTAAAATACGTATAAAATAAGGAAAGTTATAAACCTTAACCTTATCTGGCCTGAACAGAAACGTTTATTAACAAACGTTACTTCATTTCTTTCATAACACTCTGTTATGTCCTTTGTTTGCACATATCTTAATACGATTTTCCTTGAACCTTAAATTTATGGATATAGTATTAATGCATTTTATTATAGAGCTTCCATAGCCGAGAGGATTATTTGTGCTAAATACTCAAGCAAACCTGATCAGAGCTCTCTGCATGCATGCCTTCCTCCATGCATGTGCATGTGCAGGAATACATTTCTGCGCAGTTTACACACGTGCACTTATATATATATATATATTACTACCCTTTACAAGGCAGACACAGATAGACAGACACTCACCCACTTATGGTTTATGTAAGTAGAAAACATCTTGTAAATGCTCTTTTGTGTTAAAAAGTTATAAAACAAACTTTCTCAACATCCTTGAGCCGCCTGAAATAACTTACATATAAAATTGCTTAATATTAATTTTCCTTCTTTCTTAAAAATACAGGATTTACTTTAGCTTTACAATGTTTACATGACTTCTTAAAGTGTTTGTTTTCTTTGCACACATACATACATACATACATGCATACATACAAACATAAAAATACTTTTACACGAATAGCTTTTGCGTATGTGCGCATAGTATTCATTTAAGTAAACATCCGGCAAATGAATAGAAATTGATACTGTTTGTCGAATTGTTTGGTATTTTTCCCCCCAAAAATAGGCTTTTAAAAGAAATCTATTTATTTATGATTGAAAGCAGACTATGCTCATAGTAGTCAGTTGTAAAGAACTGAAGTCTTTAACTTAACTAAAGAAAGAGAAAATTTTCTTTACGACTTGAATTAAGTATAAAATAAAAAAAGAATAAATTAATATTTAAGTTTCCAAGTCTTTGAAAAATAATAATATTGCTTGCGACTTAAGCTACAAAATATACTTCTGCTCATTTTCCTTCAACAAATGTTTAAATAATTTGTGAAATCTCTGTCACTTATCAATGATAGTAAAAGGTCTATTTCTTAACATAATTTCCTTTTCATGGAAAGCAAATCGCAAGAATCTTTCAAGTGCGGAATTACCTTATAATGGAACGAGTGGAGATAGTAACCAAAACCTTTTCTTTTTTTTTTCCCCCCCATTTCGAATTCTTCACTTTTTTATGCGAAAGAGAAAGCGGGAGCATATATCTGAATGCTTGTTTGCCTGTTTGCCTGTCTGCCTGTCTGCCTGTCTCTGTTCGTATTAGTGTCATCAATCATGAAATTTAAAATCTTGTTTGGTGTGGTTGGCTACTGGAGCTGTGGAGTGGAAGTGTGCACAACATCTGCTCCTCTTCATGCATAAAGCCTTTAATATTCCGTTCTCATTTTATCGCAACTACGTATGTAACATCAACCGCAGGCTATTATGCTAATTTTGAGCGATTTCAAATTGAATGTTAAGTGTAAGAGTGTTCTCCGAGTATATGTGGTGGGTGATGGGCTGCGTTTGTGGGCGCACAGCACTCAGCACTCAGCACTCGGCACTCAGCACTGAGCAGAGTGGTTTTCTATAATGAATTCTCCAACTTTTATGTTCATAATAACTTAACTTTGTTGTTCTTCTTCTGGACTTATTTATGTATGTATATAAACTACTTTTTCATCAGGGGCTCTCACTTTCATTTCATATTTTATTAGCTTATCATCTTACCCTTATTTCCCATCTCGTACGGTTATGTAACTTCCTCTACTTATGCATTAACAACATCGAGCGGCATAAAGTTGTGCTTTTTTTTTTTTTTTTTTTTTTTTTTTTTTTTTTGATGCGTATGTATATTTCTTCAAACACTTAAGTTTCTAAGCCAATCAAGAGCTATCAATTATGTTAATAAAATGAAAATAATATTAAGGAGGAATAAAGAAAAAGATTGCTTTTTTATATTTTCCGATAGAAGTTTTTTTTTGTTTTTTAGCATTTTACATAAAACAAACGTGAAAAGTAAAAATCTTTAAAAAATTAAACCAAAGTATTTGTGGTTTATCGATTTAAGACGGCGCAAATATTCGGTCTAAAATATAGTTCGCTTTCAATGTGTTTTCGGCTTAAAATGATGTTTTCTTTCTGTATTTTTTTTTTATTTTTTTTTTATTTTTTATTTTTTTATTTTTTTTTTTTTTATACTTCAACCGCACTACATACCATTAAACGAGAAATCGTACAAAGCCATCAAACCAACAACTTTGTCGAGCGTCTTTAGTTTTGCGGTTAAGAATGACTATTAAAAGCGCACTTTTCAATGACTGCCGTTTAATGTGAGCATGTATGTACGTATGTATATATATATGTATATGTATATAGGTGCACATCTGTGTGCAAACGTTCGAACAGCATACACTTGCGTCTTTATGTTTATCTAAAGTATATTTAAGAGTTGTTGTAAAGTTGTTGAAGAACATCATAAGTAGAATGTTTGTTTTATGGTCCCCCTCTAAGTGTGTATATGTTTGTGTGCGGTTTTGATGTTCATTATTTATGGACTGCAATTAAAATGTTCACAGATAAAACGCATAACTAAGTGAACTACATTTGGTTTAGACCAAATCTTAGAAATGGTATGAACCGCGCATCGTAAAGCACATTCTAGATACATAATTGGACATAGAAAGGAAGAAGAAAGCACTTAAACGCGAGCGCTATAAAAGAATAAATGCCAGAATAATATCAAAACACTAATTGAACTTATTTTATGGCAATAATAATATCATTAAAAAAGCTTTAAATTGTAATATCATCAGCTGCCTTCAAGGAAGACGAATGCGACGGAACTTATTTATGCATGGGCGGAAATACGAGATAATCGCATGGACGATGTTGGGGACCGTTGCACATTTTTTCAAAGATAATATATATCCCCAAATTACCAGGGGATTTATTCGTCAAGGCTGCCGTCAGAGGTGATGTATCTTTTAGAAAAGCATGGACAAACAGCATATTTAAACACTAGCAATAAGAAGAAGACATAAATTAGCAAATTTTGAAAAAAAGAGTAACATTTTTCCAAGCTCAGTTAAAGCATGTTGAGACAGCCATCATTGTAGCGGAAAAATATCCTAACATATATACAGGGTACGTAAGCTATTTAAGAATGCTCCTACATGTCGCTATAATGTACGGTGAACAACTTTTTTTTGTACTCCACACCATTTTTGGCACAGGATATATTGATTTTTTGCGGACGGTTGTAATACCAAGGAAAAGTGCTTTTAATTCTCAAGTCAGATGCAAAAGGAGCCGACTAACAATTGGCAAATTTTGACAATCGCAGCAGCTCCTTTTTGCAAAAGGTCTCTCGTTAATTTGGAACAGCCAGGTGATGACGTAGACATTATAGCAAAAAGCAAGGCATTTGTAAAAAATTCGGATATTGGCAAAAATATTAAAGAATCGTTGATGAACCTTTTTTGGAACCCAAGAGGGCCATTGCGAAGATACTAAATGTTTCTTTTTCAAATCCTCCGTAGCATCTGCCATTAGAAACCTCTTATAGGGAGCAGAAAACAGTTTACCGAAGTTAGGAACTCATTAGAAAAAATTGTCTTTGCCAAAAAGCCGAAGCCTCTGGGCGTCCATGATATGCCGTGCTTGTCTCCGAAGAAAATGTTTGGACTAAGACCAAAGAACCAATCGGGAAAATAACATAATTACGCAATCCTTGTACCCTGCAACCTGCCAAAGCATCTTGCGCATGTGAGCCTATAGTCGAGCCTACTGCGTATTCTAATGACTCAGGCTTTTGATTACAGTAACGTCTTGTTAGTCGACCGGAGAAGCTTGAGCCCGTACGAGTAACTCCCGCGGCATAATTTAAAGTTTAGGCGTCGTCGTATACATTGTAGTGCCAAAGTAAGAGTAAACTCTGAGTGATACTTTACATGCAGTGCAAGTTAACATCTCGCTACATCCCCCTACTTTTTTATAAATTGTGTGTAACATGAACCGTGGGTGGAAAGCAACGGCTTACACAATCTACAGAGGCGCCACGTGGGATGCGTTTAAAGTTTATGGCAACTAGCATGGTTTTATGAGCTCCTTTCACAACGAAATGGATGGGAGACTCTTGACTGATAGCCTATATATCGCCTTACTATTCTGGGGTCTGATGTCGTGCCACTTTGGTCTAATAAAAACTATATATGTTAAATCCAGTCCAAAAGGTCACAGGCTGCAAAGGGATAGACGCACGTGTCAGCGTAAAAAGCTATCTAGTTCGGCAGGTTTCAATATGAAATCCATAGACACTGCAGGGGCGATTACGCCTACGAAATACACGTGCTAAAGGCCTTATGAAGACAGATGGATTGACGAAACTTACTCTCAGGACGGACTGATCTTATGTTCTGAGCCACTGTTGCTCTACCTACGGTCTGCCACGATTTTACGTGGGCTCAGACCTTAGACGTATTTTGTAGCAACACTCTGCGCATACACGTAAAGCCTTGACTGCATGAATTGCATGACTTGCTTAAAATTTCGACGATAGAGTTGCCCGAAAGCTAGGACCATCCAGATTCTTAGACTATAATCCCCCTTTAGATTATTATGTAGGCGGACTGGATGAGATATATCAACCTGCACCTCAAGCTATTTCACCACTGAAGCATCGTATACGCAAATCGACAAGAACAAAGAGTATTTGATTTGAGGATGCACTGGCTTCTTAATCAAATTTGTTTCTGCGATTTTCGCTAACGTGAATTTGATTGAGATAATGTTGGTATAGTTTAAGACTCAATTAGCGACAGGTAAAAATTTCATGGAATTATAATAAACTCTGTGGATGATATGAATTAATTTGTATCTGTCCTCAAACACCATAAATCCCCTGTATTATTATTAACACTGAAGAGATCAATTGTAATAATTTAACAGAGAAAAAGAAAGAAGCAAGCTACCTATAGTACCTGCCACACACAAAGCTTGAGATGATGGCTTCTCTTTTTCCTCTAATGTTGTAAAGCAATAAACATAAAATAAATTTTTATGACCTGATTTACACGCAGGTGGAAAGGAAGCGCAGGGGATGGCAAACGATGAGTGGGTTAGGTTATTAAAAGCAGCGGTTTACATAACTAATTAAAATTTCCTCTCACAATTTCCGTTTGAAAAATGTCATCAGCACAACCGTGTCACATTGGAAATCCAGGAAAAAACTGATGTAAAATGTGTTATTGTAAAAAAGTTCAATTTTTTATATAAATATATAAAAGAAGCTGAATAATAGAATGAAAAAAAAAAAAAAAAAAGAAAAAGAAAAATAAAAATAAAGAAAGAACCGTCACACTGGCATAGTTGTGAAATTGCATCAAATATTGAAAAAGTTACCAAGAGTCCGATCTAAAAGGCACAAAAGAGTAGGAAAAAAAAGCACTTGCAGCAAAAGAGCATAGGAAGAAATGGAAATTTATTTTATTTGTTGAGCATTTTTATTTCATAAATAATTCTATTTTTATTTCCTGTTTTCTTTCTCTTGCACTTTGAAACTCATGAGAAATAATCGCAGCATACTTTTCTCCCACATTTTTGTTTTTTTTTTTTTTTTCATTTTTTTTTTTTCTGCTCTACTGTTGTTATTCTTTAATGTTTTAACACATCAACGCGCTTATCGTGTTAAAGAAGATACGAATTCCAGTCATGTAGTTTATATAAATTTTAACTCTTTTTTTTTATGCAATTTTAAATAACACGTTTTATGATTTCATATTCGTTTTGTGTTATTCTTTTCTACATATATTAATTTAGTTTTCTGGTTTAGAAATTCGCTCACGCACTTGAACACAATACGATACAATGCAATGCAATGCAAGGCAATGCAATGCGATTCAACACACAGTGTGCCATAATGTTTCGTGCAAACAACTTACTTTTTGTTTCACACATATGCTCTTATATGCTCTCTCTTTGCGGCAGATATGCATGAAATTTTTCTGTTGCATACTTTTCCGGGTAATTTAAAATGGCCTGACAAAATAACAGAAATTCGACGAAAGAATCGCAAAGAATGAAACATTCTCGACTATATGTTGCAGGTTTGTTGTATCCTTCATTTGGCTTAACCAAATTGCTTACGGCTTTAGCTACGTGACTTTACTCTCTCTCTCTCATTTCCTCTCCATCTCGCCCCCCGCCCCCCCGCGACAGAGCACTCACTCTCTCTCTCTCTCTCTCTCTCTCTCTCTCTCTAACTTCTTTCATCTTCTTTTTTTGTTTTATCATCCGTTCATACCTATATCCGTACGTAAATCCGTACACGTTTGCATTCGCAATATTTTCATACGTGCAACAGTTGTAATAATTGCATTTATGTGTGACTGTGCGAGTGAGCGTGTAAGCAACAACTTTGTATTATTGTTGCTCTGTCTACACATTCTGCTCATTTTAATTGTGTTGTAAATTTTTCTATTATACGAAACGTTTGGTCCTCGTCCAGTCCATATATTTATACACACGTACGTCTGTCTATGTATGCATTTGGCATTACATGATGTTGTTATTGTTTTCGCTCATTTTTTTTGTAAAAAAGTTAATTAAAATTCTTACTTAATTAGTTTATTTGGTTTTTAACATCTTTTGGCAAAGCACTTGTATGGATTATTATTGTCTTTGAAAGAAATAACTTTTAAAAAATGATTTAAATAACATCAGGCAGTGATTTCAAAGAATATAAACTAATTACTGCACAAACCTTTCATGGAGAGAAAGAGAGTAATAATTTCTGAATGTGTAAATAGAAAAATCTCGTGCTTCGGTTCCATGGGTAGCTAGCAAAGGGGTACCGCACATCCAAGCACCGAGTGCATCAAGTTGGCGAATCGGGGTTCAATTCCCAGTTGCGATAGATTATAGATCATATAGTACTTGCGATGGGTATGTGATGAGTGCTCGATTGCCACCCATCAGTCGTACACATCTCAGCCTACGGCCAACTTTCTATATCTC
Source organism: Glossina fuscipes (assembly GCF_014805625.2). Taxonomy (NCBI): domain Eukaryota; kingdom Metazoa; phylum Arthropoda; class Insecta; order Diptera; family Glossinidae; genus Glossina; species Glossina fuscipes. Next base: position 8,217,781 of record NW_023998455.1, read on the forward strand.
TCACCGTTATACCCTACGTAACTATCACCATGTGCGATACATGCAGCGGACAACTGAGTGACTGGCTCGTCGATGCTCGCATATAAAAAAAAAAAAACGTTATTGAAATATCCGAATTTTTTCAAGGTCTATTCTCTACACTAAATCTATCTAAATTTCGCACACTTCAATATTGTATTTTGGCTTTGTAAAATGTGTAGGAAGTTTGAACAACTTCAACTATTAGAAACTTTAGCTGGAGGATTCCATTTAGTAGAATTTAAGGAATTAAGAGATCGTTTGAATGTGCTTGGATGGGAAAAAGCAGACTTGCAGAAGCTGCCTTAAAAGGTTGTTGCTGGACTGCCCAACGCTCTCTGCATATCTGAACCCCATCGAGCATATTTGAAGTGCAAGGCACGGAAGCACAGCGTTACGTCAAACCCAGCATTGGAAAATGGTTTAACAAATCAGTTGAATGTCATTACTGACGCTAAGTCCACAAAACATATCCGAAGCATATCCCACAAAGGAGATATACGGCTGTATATTTCCGAGTGTCTGTTCAGAATGCGTAATTATTGTTCCGAATGGGCATTATTTTATCTTTGCTATGATCTCGTCGAAGCGTCTTAACGCTTTGCATTCCTATTGTATTCCTCACAGTGTCCGACTTACACTAACTCTTACGTCGACCGGGATTCGACATTGTATTAGTTGAAATCATTAGTTGAGGAGGTAGTGGTAGGTTAAAAAATTTTTTTTTTTTTTTTTTTTTTTTTTTGTTGCAAAGGAATTTTAAATGAATTTTGCAACTAGTAAAAAAGAACATTAAAGAAGCAGTAAAAACACCCGATCCTTAATGTGTTAATCTAGCTCCTTCACTGACATGATGATTCCAAAAGTTTAGGGTCAAAATGACATTCAATTAAAAGTAATTTCGTGGGTTTAAATAGCCTGCAAAAAGTTGTTTAAAAAGCTCATAAATATAAAATTTACCCTTAAGAGTGGATAGATGTACAAAAAAAAAAAAAAAAAACCGCCCACTGAAAATGAAATTGAAAAAAAAAAAAAAATTAAAATAAAATAAAATTGTATCCCTTTTTTTGAGGTTAACCCTCATTATTAAGGATTTTTTAGGAGGGGCTAAACCATTTCTATCAATCTTTTTCATTCAATAGAAAATTAGTTGAGGCAAACGTGCGACATATAGACCAAGGCAAAGCAAAGCAAAGCAAACCAAAGCAAAGCATATAACTGAAAAATTTAAATAAATTTTTATGAACACATATCCTTTTACAGTTCTTTTTTCTTTTCGTGCCGAATTTTCGCATGCATTTAAGCCATGAAATATTTTGTTATGAAGGGGCGGACTAAAGAGTGAAATAATAAACTTTCTCTATGAAAGCATGTTTTCAATGTAGTTTAAATATCTCGGTTTTTGTGCGCGCAGCCAAAAGGCATCTCATTTAAGCAGACGTCTAAATTTCAAGCGTGACGTATGCCGAACAATTGTGTCATTCGCTGTGCAGCACTGTTGCCGTTAATGTAGAATTGAAAATGTCATTATGGGCATTTTTAGTTATGTGTAGAAAGAAGCAAATTGCGCCCAAATGTACGTTTAACTTAACTTAATCAAAATTTTAATATTTAAAGAATTCTTATTGTTCTGTTCTGGTTTCGTTCTTTTCTTGTCCCTTCTCTTGCTTGCATTTGATTTGAATTTGTTTCTATAGAAACATTTGATGGAATTTATAAAAAATCTTTTTCAATTTTCATTTCATTTTGAATGCTGCTGAGAGAAATTGTGAAATGAAAATATTTTTGTTGATTATTTAATTTTGAGAACGAGATCTCAGAAAAAAACTACATTCGATAACAAAGCTTTCAAAGTGATTAAAAATTTAATCTTTTCAAGTAAAGAGAACGATTTGTTTATAGAATTTCCAAATATTGAAAACGTTTCCTTAAATGAAATTCTTTGGTAATTTAACCAAAAGGAAAAAAATAAAAACGAAAGAAATAAATCAAAAAGTTCTTTCGTCAAGAACAAATTTCTGAAATAAAAGAAAAAGTCATGCAAGGCCTACCGTAAAATACCTTAAATCCTCCTCTGATGAATGAAGCCGATAGGCAGTGTTTTTTGTTCAATAAGAAGCGACATGTTGTATGCTACATAATTATTCTATAATTAATAGATCAATGTGGACATGTGCACTGATTACGTTCGAGCATCAAAAGAAGACGAAAACATTAGAAAGTTTGTGAAGAACTTTGCCAGAAATGTGATCCATGTTTCCCTATTCCAATAACAGTGGTCTCTGATTTAAATACTTGGCACTGCTGTAAAAATTGTTCCCTTAGATGACATATGCACACACAAATTTCAATTCACTGGGAATTGAATTCAGTAAATCAGCTACAGATGATTCCTTCTGCTTCGGTCTCTTTGTATGCATTCAGTAAGTCAACGACAGATAATCTCCTGTGCCAAGTAGATAAGTGAATCATCCGTTGTTGATTTGCTGAGTCTTAGTAGGAGAAGAAAAAGACAAAACTCACTTCCACCACGTGAAGTGTGCTCTACCCTAAATGTTTCCGCTTCCATCGAAGAGTAATATCGCAAAAATTTAATTTTGTTGTTTGAGAAGAACGCATGAATATGTCGACTGGAAGGATCATTCCTTTAAAACGGCATCAGCAAATTGATTGAGTTTTGTTTCTCCATAAGTTATTCAGCGAGCTGTCTGACTGAGACGAGTGATCGTTATTAATGAGATGCAGAAAGTGTTCATTGAAGACTTCACTTCTTTTTAGCTTTTTTCTGTGCGCGTTTTCGCGTAAATCGATTTCATTTCATCATAGCTTTCTGTTCGTCTCACTTGACTCTGAGAGTTTCAACGTCAGAACACGATGGACAAATGGCTGGCAGATGTAAACATGGTTTCTTGACCTCTTCATTTTATTTTACCAGATTCGATGCTACAAGCGAAATGACCAAATTAGTTTGTCACCTTTTCCGGTTGGTTTGTACAAAAGCCATTATAAGGAAATAACTTATGCATATGCTCAAACATACAAATATCGTATAATAGCCCATCAACTTGTGTGGGCCTTAAGTCATCCCAGCTATTCCCTCTGCTTTCACATGCGTCGGAATCTGATTCCTAAGTTACATATATAAATAAATACTATTGTATAAATTAAGTCTCCGCTTTGTTGGGTTTCTGCATGTGGGTGTACATATATGTGTGCTTATGTATGTATTTAAATTAAAAAAGGAAAAACTTTAAAATTACTCATTACATTTTAATGTCATTTATTAAAGTTTCTGGTTGAGCACATAGCCAAGTCAAGAGACGAGATAATCTCGAAATAAAATGGAAGAGAAAAATAATAAATGTTTAAATTAAATATTTTAATTTCATTTTGTAGTTATCCCCCTCCCCACCCCAACCAAGGTTTTGAAAAAAAAAAAAGAAGAAAACTTTCCCTAGACATCGCAAAGCCATTAGAATAAACAAATTCACAAGTCGTAGTATTTGATTTACCAGTAAAAGCTGGACAAAATATACTAATAAAAAATTATCATCGCAGATATCATAAACTTCGAAAGTTTAAAGTAATTTTGTTGTATGTGTTTTAAAAAATGGTATTATGTTTCAGTTCTATCAACTTTGCTAAGTGTAAACTTTATTTAAATCTTCACAACAGCGACTGACTTTCGCACTGAGTTCTGTTAAGCATATCATTAAAAGACAAATCTTTTGCTCAATAAGGACTTGGAACTCCTATTATATCTTTACAACCTTCCCAGTGGAAATACGAAGGAGATTTTCTCGTTTTGATAAAGTTAAATATTTCATTGATATTAAGCACTTTTACGAAGCACCGTTAATATCATATGGAAAATAATTTCTAAATTTGAAGCTTTTTAGAGATATATGTGAAATTCTTGGCAATCGCTTACTTGTCTGTGAAAAAACTGTCGCAATAATAAATTTATGTCTGGTTATCCACGTTTTGTTGGCTCGTTCGTTTTTAAGATTTCCTTCATATTTAAGCTCACTTTCGTGTTTATGTCCTTTTTTTTTTTGTTGTTCTAAACGGTCTGAAAACCTTTATGAATTTTAATCATCGAAGAAAATTTATTGCATAGTTTTTGGCAAAGTCAAAAAGCTAAAATGATACCATAGTTTTGGGCTTTGATCATCTCGTTATCGACTAAATAAAAATTTATTGCAAATTTTGCAATATTCGCCAAATTTCTAAAATTGCTTTAAATGTGACTTTTTTTGTAATATTTCCATATAGAATTATTCAAAAATTCTACTATAGACAACAAAAATTATTTGCATTGCGTTATAATGACATGATTTGTTTACTTTATATTTTCAGCCCTCTCTGCACGGCTTATATTGATAAACAAGTAACTAAGATCAAAGAAACGTAAATATTACGAAAATTTGTAACTAAAAGGTAAACTGCCATACAAATTAGTAAAGTGAGAATGCATTTAAAGTTTATATGTACGTAATTGACTAAAATTAAAAATCTTGATGATGAAATAAAGTCTTATGAAATTTAATATTAAATGAATAATACAAGAGGAGTAGAGTAGAGTAATTAATGCGTTAAATATATTCCATGCCTAAAAGACCAACTTTTTATCTAGGAAACCGAACTAAAAACAAGAGGTTTGAAGGAAAAGTAGCCAAAGATTTTTTGTTATTATACCCTACACCACCTGTAATGCAAGGGTATCTACAGTGTTTCCGCCTAAAGTCGAAATTAAATTTTGTCAACAATTTCTCAACCAATGCCACCTTTTGAAAAATCGATGTATGGATAAGAGTTGGGGATCGTGCCATGCGCGACTGTAGTCTTTTCACTTGTAATCTCTTTTAATAAATTTCTCTTTTATTTCAAACAAATTTCGTTTAAATATTGTACATAGTGGCCATTATTATGCATGAGCCTGATTCTGATTATGGCAATCCTTTGACTGTACCCATCAGTATCATTTCCTTGATGCTGATGCTTTCTCTGATATACGTCCATCTATTTTGTGTTCAACCCGTTTTTAACGCGTAACTGCAAATGGTATTGAAAGCGATTTGAATCGGACCGTTCTTACAACAAACTCTCCACATAACGTCTTATTTTGAAAATGTTCTTAGATGAAAAAATACACAATTTTTAAAATTTGTTGGTCTATTTATATTATTCACTGCGTAATAGCATGTCGGGATAATAAATTGATGCAAAGAATTGGATCTGAACGGGTAATTTTTGCGGACTTCCTTGACATGAAATTTAATTCTGTTAAATTGGCACCAAGTAAGTCTACTTCTTTTAACTTGACCTGTTACAAAGGTTCTTGTGTATAGTAAGCTTTTATATTGCAAACTAATGGCAAATAGAGTAAAGAACGTTTGTACATTAGGCGACTAGACGTGCTTAATGATCGGCCTAGCTGAACTATAATATGTCTTCACTCGCTTCCAGTTGTCAAAGTTCAAATATGCATTCAGGAACAACTTACACACAACTTGCTTGTGTGGGCTATGGATTAAATCAAACTAAAATGTTGTCTACTTTTAGTATGAGACACAAAAACAAATAAATACGCGAATCATAGAAGGCGAGGATGTTCGCATATTATTTTGTTGTTTCAATGGAACACTTGAAACAGAAATTTAATTTATCAGTAACGGTTTTGTTTTTACACCATAAAATTGACCTCAAAACATGTGTTTTCTCTCAGTACATCTGCACTTATGCAACAAATTGCGTTAGTGGTTTTTTCGCAACATGAACTAGAAAATAAATACTGTGACAACTGTATATGATGTTGATGACACTACATTTGCTTGCTTTCCTTTACTCTTATTTGGAACGTCAGCGACAATGTTAAGTTGGAACTTAAGCGTTGCTTAAAAAAGCTAACAAAAAAAAAAAACGAAACAAGAGTGCAAACCTCAGAGAAAATAAAAAATTAAAATAAATGACTACCAGATGTTGGAGTTCAACGCAAACAATTTAGAGTAATTTTGTACTTTTTTTACATAAAAAAAATGTTGAAAATTTAAATTCAAATAAAAGGATTCTTTTTAAATGAAATGGAAATTGTAATAGTGAACAAACTTATAATTATGGCCCACACAATTATAAACTAATGTTTTCAACCTAATTAAATCCACGTTCATAAACATTTTTGATTAAAGTTATGTACTATAGTGTCAAATATCATTTGCCATTTAATTGCCACACATATGTCTTAGCAAATATCTAGAATCCGCAACACGTACGCTCAGCTTATATACGAAATTAATTGTGTTTGCAATGCGAGAATACATAAACAGTTTCGAATGCATTTGCGCGTACGCATATTTGTAGGAAAAGCTTATGCAAATTGATAGTTTCGTATTTAATATTAAGAGTCAGAAACTGAGAACAACTAAAATTATCCAAAAAAAACTTTGAGCGGATGGAAAGGAAAAATTCGCTTTTTAAGTAGTTGCGTTTTCCTATTTGAAATTGAAAATTTCAATACATTAAAGTCCATTTGTGGATGACTTTCATTCAATTATATATAGACTGTATATATAGACTACCGCATTTCAGCGAACATACAACAGGCGACTATCATGTCGACATCAATCTTCCCTGGGATAGACCATAACTTTAATTACCATTGGTGTTTGGTCATAGCCATAGTAAGTGCCCTATCGGGAAAAGCGCAATATTTGCCTATCGGGCATACCTCCGAATGGCAGCACTTTTGTTCTTCTCTTGCTATTTTATCGCCACTGCGACCGTGTTTACATACATAGTAATGGAATTGTCCCCAAGTAACGGGTTTTACAGAAGAAATTGGCATAAAACATTTTGATATTCCCGGGCATTCGTATGTCTAGTAATCTTAACTTTTTTTGTTTGGTTCATCGTAAGCCGAAGGTCAAGTCCCTAAAGTTTTGAGTACATTGTTGTTAGCGGGAGAAGAACGACGCAGGAAAAAGATCCATTAATTAATGATTGCGACGCGTGCGCGTATTATCGCTTGCCTTAGTCTACCTTAACGTATTCTATGCCCTGAAGTTTTCGGAGTAAACACTGCTGCCAAGAAAGGTTGCATTTTGAATAAAATAAGTTACCTTTAAACAATGCGGAATCGGTTGCTCATTCATTCTAGACCGCGATACGAAGATGAGCATACTCACACTCGCTCTAACTTTTCTGTTTCTACGTAAAAAAGCCAATGGAAACAATCTTATAAGGTACAAAAGGTATTTCAAAATAACAAGAGCTTCCCGAATTTTGGGTACGGCGACGTTCAAAAAAAGAAAGAGAAATTCTTGCAATTATTTTAAAAATTTTACCTTCGTTACAAAGCTTTAATTTTCTTCATAATATCTTTGTGTGTTTTTTGTTCATCTTACCTGTAAAGAAAAGAAGTTTAAGAATAAAGATTGAGTTAAACATATTACCAGTGAAGGAAATTTTATAATAATCTAACGGAGGAAAATGAACTTGTTACGGAGGAAAAAGAGGAGGGCGCAAAAATAACTGACAAAGTTTGGTGTGTAACACTTTTTTTCTTTTCATTGCTTTAACTTTTCTTTTCTTTACTTTTCATTTTTTTTTTTTTTCCTTTACATCCCATCAGTAACAAATGCTGAAATTTACGCACGTAGATAAATATAAATCACAACAGGATTTGCGATGACATATACATGTAATTTTACAACAACAACAAAAAAAAAAAACTTGCGTGCCTTGCTACATAGTCATCATCGTTAAAAGAAGCTAAAAAGTAGAAACAACTGAATTAAGCAAGGCACGAATGTATATATTAGGAGGGGAGAGCGGTAAAGATTGATCAATATAAAAGAATTAAAGTGCAGTAATTGAGGTCGTTAGTAAATCTGAAAGAGCACATTGTGCGATGCACAAAAAAGTTTCAGCTAAAGATCCCAACTATTGTAAATATTTTTTCATTAATTACGTAGATACAAAATGAGGATAACTTGCATTGCTGAAGGGCATAACAATATTGGGGTTTTTTTTCTTTTCATTTTTAATTCTCCAGATATATTATGCATGTTTTTGAGATGGCGCAAATTTTAGGAATAGTGGGAGCTTAAATTGATAAAATAAATGTAAGAGTTGCAGGAACAATTTCACTGAAGCCGGCAGCAATTAAGAAATTCTCTACATGCTATTATGCATTTCTAATACCAAAGCAATTTTAATAAAATACTTTAAATTGCTGATAGTATTTAAATCCTGAGTTGAATGCTGGTTTCCTTTATTCCAATTCACTCCACAATACTTTTACATTTACTATCATCGCTGAGGGATGTTCTTTAATATGTCACTTGTTTTCTTAGAGGAAACAATAGCTGTGGCATGCTTTTATATGCCACTAAAACCGGAAAAAAGTGTGAAAAGCCAAACAAAAGAAAAAAACGCTCATTTCATATTTTTTTCTCTTCGTTTTCTATCTTGGTTTTATGCTCTATGAGGTTTACTTTTGATTACACATCAAACATACCCAGCATAGCGTGGAAAAAATTGTAATCTTTATACATATTTTTTTTATACAAGATTGTTCCACCTTTAAGGAACATGTGGGCCAGGGCGGAATTAATATTTATTTAGGCTCTACTCGTGGCGTAGAAAAACATTTCTTAATATCTTTCCTTGACCACTTAGAAGAGGAAAATGCACCAAAATGGAAAATGAATGGCCTACTTTTTGGCATCAAAAATGTAATTTCCGCATTGCTTACATATAGGGGCAAAAAAAATATTTAAGAATTCTGTTGTTTACTCTACACACAGCTTAAATATTTCGAAAGGTTTTTTTCGCAACATATGTAACTTAGTCGTACGTACTCACTTAAAATCTACATTGTCAACTTAAAAATAAGAAAAACAAAACCGAACTGTTACAACAAAAAGGGAGAAAGTTTTTAAATGAATCATTACAACAACAGCAAGTCGTGTGAACTTTGAAAAGAGACATGACAAAGGCTTTGAAAATTGCTTTTAGCTCCAGCCACTTAAGCACTTTGCAATCATTCAGAATTCGTCGGAAAATGCTTCTGCATATTTTTCCACATATCTTTCGAAATAAAAATTTGAAAAATTCTATTATACAAAAGGATTTTTTTTTTTTTTTTTATTTGGGCTGAACACTTTTTTCCTTTACATGGATTTTACACCAAAAAAAAAAAAAAAATGTAAATTTTTTCGTTGACGAATTTTAATTTTGTCCGCTATTCTCTCCACGAAAAATCGTTTTATTGCCCTCACGCCTCTTAGATTGTACCTACCAGCAATATAACATAAATCTCTACACAGCTCAGTCTTATGTTGGGCTTTTATTTTTTATCATTTCATGTTTTATATTTCATGTAGACCGAAAGGTTGTGCTGTGGTGTTACTTTAAATGTGGCAGAGAAATGACAAGCTTCACAGTATAAAATATTGAAATAACGATGAGAAAGAAAAAAAAATTATAGCAGTGTAAAAAAGTAAAAGCAATTTTTCTCTCTCTCACTGTAGGCATGCATTTATATACGTTTATGCACAGAAATATACACGCCATCAGATTTGGAGTAACAGCAATAGTAGGTGTAAAACTGTAAGAAACTAAAGAAAATGTATATATTAAGGCTTTTAGGTAAACTTATACCTGACAGGCTTTTTTCATCTCTTTTTTTTTTTTGTTTTTTGCTATTTTTTTCCTTCTTTTTTTTTTTTTTTTTTTTGCTTAAGAGAAATAGGCCCAACAACAACAAGAGCAGCAACGTAGTTATACCCTCATTAAAGATATAAAACATTTGTTTAATATACAGTTGAATACAATTTTTATCTGGGTATATGAATGTATTTGTTTCTACCGGTTTTAACCGAATGGATCGTCAAAGTGTATAGTGAGAAAGACGGAGAGCAAAGAAATAAAGAATATATATAGAAATTTGAGAAATGAAAACTGCAAAAAATGGGTTAAACAAATACCTTTGGTATCAACACTATCATGATACCTATCAACGTCATTATCATCTTTAGCCGTAATCATGGCGTTTAACTCACACAAAAACTTATACATATATAATTAAACTCACACTAGCATTTTATTTTATTTTGTTTTTGTTAACCTCCAATGTTAGTTGCCTGTGCTTTTATTCTGTAGCAAATAAATTGCATAAAATATGCAGTTTATATGAGGGTTGTGTTCGTTTTTTCCTCACTGAGAAACTAAGAAGAATGATTAATTCTAAAATGCCAGTTTATGCTGGCTTTACCAGAGCAATAAGATAAAATTTTTAAATGAAATCATTTTGTTGAAATAATAACTAAACAGCATATTGCTGCTGACTACTTCTTTCTCTCGGATAACACCAATTTTATTTATAAAAAAAAAAAAAAAAAATAACAAAAAAATAAAAAAAAAAAAAACTTTCAAAGGCATTTTGATCCTCAGATAGTATTGAAAGTTTAAAAGCCATATGCGCTCAGACAGAGTCATTTAGTTAACAGACTCGACCAAGGACAGGATTTTTTCAATCAACAGACATTTCTTCAAGTTTATAGCATTTCATTAAAATCATCAATTTTCGGACTTTCGGGAAGAAAATAAACTAAACACCGTGTTGCTTCGAGTCTACATTTTGATCCTGTTTCCGTGCTGAATATAAATATCTGGTCAACGTAAATGCGGAAACTATGTTGTGTCCGGCGGACGTTGCTACTTTTATTTATCTGTTAGCTAATAATGAATCAGCTGAGCTGAAGCATCCGTATCCATGCGGTTTATTTTAAAACAAGTTCGTACAAAGTGAATTTTCACCACCCGCTGATATAAGGTGGGTAAGGCTGGTTTTTCCCATTTCAGTACAGTCATTGTAGGGTTATCCCTAGAATGTATTTACAAGTTTTTGTCGCTGCATCTGCTGCCGCAGTTTAAAAGTAATAGGCAACAAACCCATTTTTTGTTTTTGCTTTTCCAAGCAGAGGTGTTCACCATCACTCAGGAATTTTCAATGTTTCTGTCAAAAATGGCGCCGGTATTCTAATATTTGAAACAGACGGAGGCACAGACATGCTTAGATTACTGCAATATTTGACATTTACCAAGAGCATTGCACTGCGACATTGCATTAAAGGGGAGTTCATTTTAAACAGAGCAATTGTGCAGTCATCGCCATTCAGAACATATGCATATGTGTTATGTATTTCCTGTTTGGTGAAAAGGCCGCACAACTACACTCCGACACCTACGCATTTTTCAAAACTCAAAATTACTCCGTAGCGTAAATGACTAGCGTAAAGTAATTTATGCCTTCGCTAAGTTGAAGAACTTCCTCGATCGTTTTGATGTGTGTTGTTAACGCAATAAATCTGATTTTTCTAGGTTTTATTTGTATATGTATTGGAGATGAAGGCAAGATTCTCCAGTTGGCCGACAAATCACTACTCATTTTTCACACATTTACGGGCATAAAGCTCAGTTTGATAAATTTGAAAACTGCGGTAGCAGTGTACTATTGCTCAAGTTCGAAACGTTGTATTTGGAATTCCGCTTGTTAAGGGGGAGGACTGCTGTAAATTGTTAGAAAATCAATTTTTTTTATTGCCTTATGTGATGCTTTGGACTTCTTGGAATAGGGTAAGAATGATTCATTTCCTTGAAATTTCGAAGTATTCGCTAAGCGCTTCGGAAAAACTATCCGCCTCAATGGTGTCTACAACACATTTTAAAATTTTAAATGACTTTTCAAGACCGCAAACAGTACAACTCCCACTATTTTCATCCAATAGTGTCATTCTTAGCTCATTCGTAACTTGAAAAACATCTTCTTCGAAACATAATTTTTGAAAACACCAAACAGCGTAGATCCGATTATTGCCATTTCCTTGAAAAAGCATCTAATGGAGGACGTAGTAGCTTTTGTCGAAAATTTTCGTTTCACTCGAATCTTTATCTTTCCCTCGAGAATATTGTGGCATTAGTTTTTATTGGAACGGAAAGTAATCTAAATTCTATGATATTCCAATTTTAGAGCCAATTCTTGTTCGACTCATAGCTATTACAACATGTAACATATTCTAAATGTCTGCAAAAAAATACATCTAATCAGATATCGGATATTACAACTAACAAAAAAAAAATATATATCGCGCCCTTCCTTTTGCGGTTCACTGAAGTTTTTTGCGTCTCCGAACGTGTTAAGCGATTTTTCATTTCAGTTACTATGCGTGCAAAGATGAAGGTGCGCAAGATTGGCTTCTGTGGTGTTATCATTTCGCAATATTGGAGATATGCTTAACACAATTCTTGTCTGTTACTATTCCAACCCAAACATATTATGCAAAAAGCAAAGAAAAACAACTTTATGTTGTTACATCGACGTTCTACGTTAAGTGACGTTACTAACTTTCTTGTTTCCTATATGGAAGAGCAATTGTGTATTATTTTTTTTTTTGGTACCCTTGATGCGTGCTTATTGAAAGCTTCGTTGGTGTCCAGACAAATCTAGGGAGATTTCAGACGGCGATTATCACGTTGCAATCAGAGTGTTTTAACACACGTTTGAAATGTAAGCAATACAAGCTCATCGCAAAAGATTCATGGAAACTGGTGAAGGCATCGCCGGTTAATACCGCCTCTCGGCAGTTGTTGACGAAAATTCTCAAGACTTTCAAATCTCAACAATTCTCACAGTGTTTTACTTATCCCACGTAAAGTATCTAACGATTCCTTGCACTGTATATCAGCAATGTAGTTGTCAGCAATGGACTTGCTGCCTTTTTCCTAAGCCAAACAATGATTATTTTAAAGTTCATTTGGTTTTGTGCCGTAATTTATAACTAACTAACGAAAATCTATATTACATTGTTTTTGGCAGTTAATTGGTTTTATATTATCTATTATATTAAATTTTATTATTAGCTAATTTAAAAAAAAAAATTTTTTTTTTTTGATATTTGTTTTATTTTATTGTAAATAAAATTTGTGTAAACAAAGTTTTCATTTAAGCCAAGCAAGCAACAAAAGCTAAACTAAATATTTAAAATTTAATCAAAAGCAAATAACGACCATATATACGAAGACGGATGTATGTGTGCGGTATAATTTGTGGCGTATTTGTGTTATAAAATGTAATAATTATTTAATGGGAAAAAGTTTGTGCGTATTATTGCTTCGAATTACCTCAACACAGAAATGGAAAACTAAACAACGAAGAGAGTCATGTTCGCTTTGGGTATACCTTGAATGGCCGCCTTCAGCTCTTAGGTACAGGAAAATAGTGTTGTTTTCTTTCCAGATTATGGCAGTTTCAGTGCGTCAACATAACTTTATGTTGTAGACATGAACATTTCTCAGCTGTATCGGGGAGGGCCAATAAAAGTGTTGCATTATTATTTCTGCAGAATATCAACGAAAACCTGTCTGCCAGATGGGCAGCCGTACAGTCAACGGGAGAACGCTCGCGACTCTCAAATCGGTGTTCACGTCTCCATAGCTGAGTTCGGTAAGCCAAAGTTCGCAAATCGCTATATATGCGTATGCTTACTTAGGCTTATGTTCGCCTGCTAATGCTTTGAGGCTAAAAGTGCTAAAAAAAAAAAAATGTTTACTTTGAACTCAAACTGTTTGCTGTGATTTTGATCGGTAATCTTCTCATTATTAACTGACTGTATTTTACAGCTACGAAGGAGCAAAACCAAATAAAATGTCCGCGGATTGACGGAAAGCGGGCAACTAATAATATCTGCCGAATCCAGCAGATCTTTGAAGGCAACAAGGAAATCAACATAAGCGAAACTAAAGTTCTTATGAAACTGTTTTCTAATAACATGGATAAGCAAGTCTTTAAGAAAATGTGGTTTTGTTTCTCAACGCCGACGAAAGGTTAGAAAGTTCAAATAAACCCGTAAACCGTTTCTGACATATTAGTTGAAAAAAATTGTGCTGAAAAATATACTAAACTAAACAAATTTTTCTGTTGACATAGTTTCGACATACCGCTGCTGAAAAGTTATGCCCAAAGCTGCCATGTACACACATATATAGATGTAAACTTGTCACATAAGCTGATAATATACAGAGAAAAAAAAAGCAAACCAACTTTTTTCATACTTCTCGCTCTTTCTCTCTCCCCCCGTCTCCTCACACTTTTCCTCATTTTCTCAAAATCTCAATGAAAAACGGCAACACGAGTACGTACGTGTTAGACCACCAGAAAGAAGCAACAGCAACAGCAACAGCAACAGCAACAGTAGCATCAGCAGCAGCAGCAGCTGTAGCTATAACTAGAAAAACTGAACGATATGAAGACCAATCATGTTAACGTATTATACGTATACGTAGTTCATGGAATGTGCATAAAAAACGAATAAAGCAAGAAAATCTTCCATAAAGGAAAGGAATGTTTAATGGTGTGTGCGGGTAATAATGAACATTCACATAGTGTTGACAACACATTTACAAGGACAGCATGCATAGCTCATGTTCATACATAAATTTACAAATGCCGCACGCACGGTCACACACATATTCATGTAACTCGTTCAGTACTACTTATACGATAAGATTCTGTCTTCTTCTTCTTCTTCTTCTTCCTCTCGTTTTTTCAAGTACTGAACCACCAAGAAGGTTGCAGCACATAAGAGAGAAGATGAAGAATAGCGAAAATGTTGAAAACACTAAAGAAACTTGGAAATTCTTATTATAATATTCATAACCTGCGTCCTCCTGTATGTCGCTTTAATGAAACTGTTTATTTCAAATACAATGTTACCGTAAATTAGAAAATGTGTTAAATAAAATTTAAAGTTTATGCCGCAAGTTTAATGTAAGATTATGAGAGAGACTGCAAGAGTTTATTATACTTTTTGCAAAACTTGTGCTGTTTTGTTCTCTTTTTTTTTCCTTTTTGTTTTTCCTTTAATCCCAGAGGATTGAAGTTAAATAACTTTCTTACTTCTCCTTTACAAGATTAAAGGATACACATCAGAAATTCATTAAAGTGAAGATCTTTGGATCAAGATAGATTAAGTTGATTAAGTTATATCAGGCAATGCTTACTATAAATATAAATGGATCCGAAATTTTCGGAACCAGTGGAAGCTAATGGAAAATCAACTTCAAAAACCTGCGAAAAGCCTTCTTATTTGTAATCGAATGTCACTCCAAACTATATTTTAGTTATATAGAAAAGTGAAATAGTTACGTCTACGAACACATCAGCCAGTCGCGTTTAACACCCGTATCGACAAGTTGAGCGCAATTCCTTCTGTATATTCCTGTTTGAAATACTAAATTTTATACGTTTATAATCGTCTTCGTATTCGTACTTAAGGGAATATAATGATGTGACATAAAATTATAAGAAGGTCCTCAAAAGTAAAAAACGAAACGTAAATGTATCCGCTTAAGATATAAGCATTTAAATAGCTTTTCTGTTTATATATATAATTTTTTTAATATAACCAACCACTCACGAAATGAAGCTTATTTGTGCAGCGCCATGATGGTCAGAAGGAAGTGAATAAAGAGAAATAGGTAGGCAAGTGTTGCTCAGAACTTAATGGATGTGCGCCTTATCCATATGCATAATGAGTTTAGTGACGGGGTACTCGCTCTATAGCTACAATCAAAGTAAATTCTACCAGCGCTTGAGACTTGAGTCGTAAGCACTAGTTTGGTCGATGCGATTCTTATCTACTCGACTGCTATACAGAGATTTCCCGGTGTGACCTTGATTGTGTTCCTAAAGTCATTTATGCTTAACTGTAAGCCCATATGGAATATTTGGTATGTTTGCATAAACTTTACTTGAGACTTCGAAATTGTGGCGTGGGCATCGACTTCTTTTTATTTCCGTACCGTTTTCACCATTTATATCACACTTGATTATTGGACGGTGAACATTTATGTTACTAGTTACTAGTTAACCACTCAATCGCCTAAAGGGAAATTTTCTAAGAATGATGCGTTTCTTGGTGAGAAAGTTTTGCATAATATAACTATTTTTGCTTGAAGGAATTTTAATGAAATGAATGTTAAATTGAATATAATTTAATTGAAAGCTACTTTGCAAAATTTTCAAATGAATAATTCACAAAGGGAATAACAAGACACATTAGTACGACTTGTGTACATATATACAAATATAAGTTTGACAAATTGCTGTATTTTCACTTATAAAAAACACAATGACAACCAATAAAAACTGTTTTTAAGTGCAAAAAAAGAGCTAAGAATTCCCCTACCGAAGGACGATAAACAGAAAAACAATTTATATATATATATATATCAAAACCGCTGGTAATTGTTATTTATCTATCCCAAGTTTTTTCTGTATATCATTGACGTATCACGATGTTATTGATTTTCAAAGCAAAATTAAATAAAAAACAAGTAAATTTATTATTATTATGGGAGAGCAAGGTGCTGTACACCATTGCCATGGCCTATGTAATCTTTCATTAATAATCGCAATCAAATGCTAAAAATCGTACCTTGCTTCCAAACAAAGGGTTGTTTTGCACGCGGTTCCTTGTTTCGGGGAGGAACTCGTAGAAACCGTAAACTGGCATGGAGCGAATATTTAATTATTATTCACCTGTTAACGTCATATAGTTCAGGTATGGTCCAAACACAAATCCATATAAAACGTTGTTTCTCACACGAGTCCTGGCATGCATCGTAAGTCAAGTACAATTACGAACAAGCTTTTCTCATAAAATATGACAAATTTTTCATCCCTTGCCATATAAATGCTTCTCTCTTCTTAGAAAAAGCAATGTACGAGAAGGTTCAAAAAACTACCACATCCCAAATTTTTCACACCAATATTGTTTGCGAAAGTGCTCAAGTACTCAAAATACTGGTCAGCATCTTTTGTGGAGAGATTTTGAAAATTGCAATCTTTTCCCCAAATAACAGCCTTTTTCAGTATACAACCAAAGTGTGAAAAAGTGCGTGTGTGTAGTGTTTCCTATGCGATCTGTTTTATGCGACTTTTTTATTTGTGCGATTCCCTTTTATGCGATGAATGAGTATGAATGAAATGCAGAACACGGGCCAACAAAAGACCCTTACCCGTGGATCGTGCTCGAATAGGAGGCTAAGAGAAGTTGCTTTGAATATAGAAGAAGAAAAAAACAGATGTTATTTTTTTACGTTACGCCCGAAAAAGTCATATGGATGTGGTTATCGGACCATGTTCATGAAGCTAACCGTATGAACATCGCTGCAAAAACTTATCGTAACTTATGATAAAATGGTAACGAAAAGTAAATCCACTATATTGTCGCCAAGTGACGAAAGCAATTGTGGGCAGCTCATTGCACGGATGTGCGAGTTTTGGACTAAGATAATTCGCATTGAATTACGCACATTTTGAAAATACCTGCATACATTTAAAGTGAACAGTTGGTATTGCTGAAAAGATTTCCACGCGTAACGTCATTGTGCGGGATATCTTTTCATCGCAGAAAATAAGTCTTTTCAATGTGTTGTGAAATATTATTTTTCGTAAATCTATTGATGAAGTTTCTAAATAATTTTATTTTCCAGTATTTTGCTGCGGTCCCCACGTACACAGCTTTACCCATAACGGCGGCGGCGGTTGTGAAAATTATCCACATCCAGCGCGTTTTAATAGGATTCTTTCCCTGGCCAGAACATGTCAATTATCAAATTGCCTTAAAAATTGTAACCTACAGTTTGAACACAAAAATACATGCATAGGCATGATTTATATCGTAGAGAGTTTATCGGTAACATAAAAAGTATAACTGGTTGCTAAGCACATTCATACCCCGCGCCGTCATGTATCAGCTATAACGTTGCAATATCCACACATTTGCTTTCAGCTCCGCTTCCACACTATGGAAGTGTAAAAGTAATAGAAATTTTATTTTTTTTTTAATATTTTCGCTTACACGCCGTCAACAAAAAAAACATCAAGACCTATTGTCACTTCAAATAAAAGTCATCACAATAACAGATATCAGCATAATAATTATACTTGTCTGCCATAGATTATGATAACGCATCAACCGATTTGCAATGTTATGTAATATGCCAGCGAAAAGCACGAACAAACTTTATTATGTGTGGATTGCGTGTAACACAATAAGCAAAAAAACATTTAAGTGATTGTTATAAAAGTAATTTACATTCTCAGCAGAGAGACAGTAAATTAAAATTCTCAAAAGTTTCAACGAATTTATACAGGAAGCTATAGTCGCCTTTAAGTCAAGGATTGACTTGCAATAATATATAAAAATACACAATTGGCGGACCAGAATTATTTTGGCAACAAGTTTGCTTCAAATTCTTCTTACTACATATAATATAAGGAAACAAATATTTCGACCTGAAGCCTGGATATCTGATGGGGGCGCAAAAATGCTTCAAGAAGGTCATTACAACGGCTCACGCATAGTGTCTCTCTGTCCTAGTCCACCGTAGAAAAGCACAACCTATTTGTAACGCGTTCGAAAACTAAGATATCTTTTTTTGCAGTGCTTAGTATTATAAATTTTTCAACTCTTCATTAAATGTAATAAAAGTTGAAAGACTATTTATTTTTTTTTTTTTTGCTTTGAATATTAAATTTTAAATATTTTAATTTTATTTTCCATTTTACAGGCATACGTGTAACATGTACATATTATATTACGAGCATGAAATGTTCGCATCTTTGATTTACTAAAAAATTGCTATACGGAGTATATATATCTTCCTATAAATATCTAAGCGATAGAGTACCGTACTGTACATAATCAGATTTCAGTTTATATTTTTTCAACATTTTTTTTGTTGCCTGATTAATATACTTTCACTGCGAGAATAAAAGAGAGATGAAAAAAGCAACGGGAATTACAATGAAATTTGCATATGTGCTCAATATTACTTTATTTATACTCGGATAGAGACGAGCAGAGCAAGCACCGAACTAAAACCTATAACTGTACGTATATAAAAAGATAACGCATTTATATCCGTATATATGTGACTTATAAAACTCTTAGTTAAGTATGAAAATTCTAACCATGGTTGCGGCTGAGAGCCATATTTGAAGTGCGCCTTACCTGCTGGTGTTTCGAGCAATCTTCTCTAACATCGTTATGACAGATTTAGTTTCGTTCTCATATCTTTTTTTTTTTTCTTTTTTTTGTTATTAAGCGAGTGTAGTAAACGTGGGTATGCTATTTGCGAGTATATGTTGCGAAGGTGTACAAAAAAAAAATAATAATAATAAAACCAATATGAAAAGCACACCGTTATGAAATTTTTATGAGGAGGTAAAAATAGAAGAAGAAACAATTCATTTGAATCGCTTTATTTTTATTTTTTTACACATATATATATATATATTTCCACCTCAAACTTAATTACTTGTGGCGGTTAGGTTGAGAACTTGAATAGTTACATGGGCCCGCCGTTTGAATATATACTTATATGAAAACCAAGCGTGAAAATACGACGGTTTTAGAAAATGTGGGCACAAAATTGTTACGAAATTGATCGTTTATTCGCTTGAAAAAGCCTAATAATTATTTCAGTTATTCGCACCTAACATAAGATTTAAAGAATGCTCGAAAACACCGCTTAACTCTAAGCTGAGTTCTTAGACTGCAGGTATCTTCGTAATTTTTATTTCTGTATTTAAGTAAATTAGTAAACTCGTGGAGATTCAGGAAAGGGTTAAATTTGAACAGTTATGAATACATGAATTTTGTTCAATTTTTTCCAGTCTTCTTCCTCTTTAGAATGCAGTTGAAAACGCAACACGGGAATTTCGAAATCTGGTTTTGGCAGACATAAGTTATCTCTCCAGCTTTTGATATTTTCAATAAAAAAGTCATACGGTCGACATACAAACAAAACTGCCAGCTCCTTCTCTTGGTCAGGTCAGGTCTAAAATTTCTTTGAATTTCACCTCATGTTCTCTAATTACGTCTCATAAGAGCAAGAAGAGGAATACACAGATTACTTTACATTTCTATATTTCTCTTTGAATCTGCTCTGCTATGTACATTTTTGGTTGGATGCCTCAAGTCAGATATTACACAATGTTGTGCCTATAAACCTCATTTCTCAGTTTCACTTCCTATGAACGCCTTCTTACAACATCACAAAGACTTCAGAAATCAATGCATTTTTTGTGTGTGCCTTGCGGGACTTAGTAAACTTATTTTGTAACAAAGTCAATATCGGAGCGTTTTGTTATAACTATTTCTTCGAAATACTAAAATTGATATAAAATTAAAGCGAGTATAGTAATAGTATATACGTCGTCCTCCTTTATGACTAGTGATCGTGAGCAACGCCAGACGATGCCCCATGACATTTATTTTGTCTTGTGTAATATAAAAAATTAACAAAATTAACTTATAATCCGTGAGTAAAAAATTAATTCAATACAAGCAGCCGGTTTAATGTCCGTCTCTCCATTTTAGTTATGCGTTCTTATAAACGGTTGTTTGTTGTCAATGGCCAGTATCGTGGATAATTTGTGTTAATACACGTTAATTACTGTCACGCATATAAAATTTAAACGGAAAATCGATTTGCCCGATAATGATGCCATTCTTAGCAAAAGAAGAAAAAAAAAGCGAGGGAAAATTTGTACACGTTCATGCATAGCTTTGGCTGAGTGCAACCATCCCATTAGGTACGTACGTGCGCGTTGGTGTGTCAAAAAAGTGTACGTATTTACGATATTGTCGCTATCATTATGTGTGTAATTTTCATTAGTGGTTTTCATTCAATGTTTGACCATAAATTGAATCATATTCCGTAGGTTTATTTCTTTTTTGCTGCAAATTGAAAAGAAGTAATTTTTGTAAAATATTCAACCTTTAATTAGCGAAAATCATACGCACGGACATATAATTCCCATGAATGCGTACGTTACGCACTCAGTTACCCGTGTGAGTGAACAACACAAACGTACATACAATTTACACACAATTTACTGAACACATTTCGTATTGATCCACTCAAATAATGCCATACAATTATTTGTTGCATACTTTCAGACTGAGCTAAATAAATTATTTGGTGCATACTTTCTGTGCGAGCCATAAAGTTGAACTCGCAAAATGTTTACCCACATTTGAGGCCACGGTTACCACTGCCGCTTTTACTGCTACTACTGCCACTGCTACTGTCGCTGCTGCTACTGATACCGCTGGTAATGTTTAACAATTTGTATGCTGTAAATAATTTGTGTGCATGAGCGTGCATAGTTATAAATATTCTATTGTAGCAAATGTGTGCATATTAGTTGGTCATCATTCTCTCTGTTGCACATTCATGTTCCTTATTTTCGTATTCTATGGAGACTTAACTTATGGCCTGTCTGTCAAGCAATACGTAAGTGCGCTCATTATGTAGTTCACTACATTTCGTTTTTCTTGCGTTACTTTTTCTATATGCATAGGCTGGCTTTCATCGCCATAAATAGCTTCACAATAATAATTTTATTTAATCAAATATTTTATGGCTACGTGAGTCCAAATGAAAATATGAAAAATTCTCTTAAATAAACTTTTGGTCAATAAATTTCGAAGCTATGTAGGAAAACTTTCTTTTTCAAGATTAATATAAACATCCCTGACACTTCCGTACGTTTTTTGTAGACCATATAAGTCAACAGTCTAAAATACGCTTTGCCGCAACAATTCGAGTTTCAGTGCATGCAAATTTTATCCGTGCACTAATCCACTTGTGCTTTTGTTGCACTGCGAGTAAACGCAGCGCCAATTTGGAAAACATGGAGAGAAGATAGTGAATAGACTGGTCTTCGATATCTTAAACATCTCGACTTTCTCTCTTAAGTGGACTTTTGGTCGAGAACAATTTCAAAGATTTTCTTGATGGAGTTTGGTGCAACCACCACTTAAACTTCTTTGGTTCAAGTCAGCAAAACACGGGCCGAGAAGCACTGACCAAAACACTTTCAACTTTGAAAGTTATTTTTTTCCATCACAAATCAACCCATGAAATTCGTATATGTCCATTGTATCCAAAGTAATGAAAGCTTTGTCAGTTTCCAAAGGACGTTATTTGAGTGATGACACTTTCTAAACATGACATGTATTTTTGGCCAGAAACGTCAGTCTTGGAAATTATTGACCGATGTGTTATATTTCCGATGCAACCTGAATAGCCGAAAAGCCCTTTCATTGAAAATGAAGTGAACGCAAGCGTGTGCATACTTATTGCACTGTGTAAGTACGTATGTTCGAAATTTAAATTTTCTTAAATTTTTGTAATTATTGATTTTTATGTTCGTTGTTTCGTCTTTTTTTCCTCTATCCATAACCGTAGCCAACAAAGGCTTTTATAGCTTAAGCAAACATTATAAATTGCCACAGCGCATAATTAATTAAAGTCTTATGTAAACATATACACGCTCCCAGTACATATACATTAAGGCATTTCAGAGAATATACACAGTTTCCTGAACGCAGACTTCTCAGTTTATGTACCGGTACAAATGTAAAAGTCATAAAATGCATTTAATGGCTTTTCTGTTTCGTTAACCAGAAATGCTTCAATTTAAAGCAAAAAGACCCCAGTTAGTTAGGCCCCAGTGAAATTTCTACCATTTTATATTAAATTAGTTAAGTTATGCCAATGTCGAGTAAGAGGAAAAGGCGTCTACAGATCGATTATATATTTTGTACTTTGCAGAGAAGGAGAAAGGATATGGGAGGATGATAACCAAAGATCCGAGAGAGAGAGAGAGCAAGGGAAAATAACTTCAATCTCTAAGGAGATTGTGAAAACATTCTACATGTACGTGTGCATACCGGCCTAATAAGATCCGTGGGTAGCGTAGGTATACTTCAGCTTCTTCTTAATATACTTTTTATTTAAGTTTCAAGTTTTCTGACATAAGCAACTTGACTGACTGATGGATTAAAACTTAACGGCAAACAAACAAATTCCATTTATCATAATATTGCACACAATTGATACTTGAAATAATAATAATAAAGTAGGTAATGCTTCGTAGTTGTCGACAGTGATGGTAAGCGGGATTGTAAAATTTGTGAAATGGACAATGACGAGTGAAGCAAATCAAAGGTCATGTTATACCAGGCAAAAATTACGCGACAACGCGTTAGTTCGATAAACCAATTCCGAACGCAGAAATATTACTCAGCTACTCGGCAGCCAGAGCATTGAATGAGCCTTCTCGAAACGCGAGAAACCATCTATTTAATAACAATAGTTACTTAGCGCTATATTAACGCATACCTTTCATTGGTATTAACACATCTGTGTCTTTATTAAACTTTAATATTTGAAGCTCAAGCGGTAATAAATTCTCTGGTTATGTTTTCACATATACATCATATTTATCCATATATATATCATGGCATTCATAGTCATTCCATTCAGAAAACTTAACCAGCTGTCAGCTGCTCACCGTAATCAACACAACGTAATACAACGTAACTCATCGTAGTGCGGTCATACCAGTCATCATAATAAATGTGGATTTGTTCCTTTCCATCTGTTTAGATGGAAGACCACAGTAATAATTTGTAGCGTTTCTTTGCCAAAATTCACCTCTTCTTCAACTGTAGATAAATGTTCTTATGTACGGTTGTTGCAATTGGGGAAACAGATAAACGTAAAACATTAACAATGACGTGTTTTGTCGTGGAAACGGTCTGATAAATTGTTGATATTTGTCTTGCGTGCCCAGTCTCCGTTTGTTTGAGCAAATGTGATCAATTGCTTGGAAATTCTAAGAAAAGTACGTTAAATGGAAACAGATGTCGAAAAACGAAAAACAAAAAAAAACAAAAAAATACCCCCAAAAAAAAAATGCCCTATACTTTGCCTTGGAAAATTGGCCAAATGATAATGATGAACGGTAATGAGAATTGAATTTCATTTGTTAACTCTAGCAATAGAACCCTTACTTTAAGCATTTGCCGGTGCTGCCATCATGTAAGAAATAATTTGAAGCCAGGAGGGGCGTAAGCTTGTTATAGATATTTCATCAAACGTCCACTTGGTTCATTTATATTCCTTTTGATTAAATTTCACCTGACCGACTGACTTTGTGGCCCACGCAATACAAATTTAGTCTACGTAAACAAGAAAAAGAGAAAAATACTTTGACAATGTGTTTCTAGAAAACCTCATAGTATCAGATAATATTCTTAACGTTCCCATTGCTTCCGATTCGCTAATTTCGTAGTTGCTTTAGCTTAACCTAACAGCCAATTTCTCTGTTTGTCTGATTAAGTGCCTCAGTGATTAGTCTCGGTCGGCGAATACACAGAACGCAGAATAATTGAAACTTTAGCAAATTTTGTGGTCACTGCGAGTCGTGTCCCATGACATCTAACCACAGATAACCACATGCCGTACATCTACACGTTATCGTTACTCTGTTGCACACCTATTACGAAGCGATGATACAAAAAACTAAATTAATTTTAGTATTTTAACTACCTTGTATATGAATTTTCGATTAAATCTATAAAATGCTATAATTAAAATTTTGGTAATTGAAGTGAAAATAATTCGCTTTGACTAACAATTTACTTTCTTGCATCCTGCGAAGATAGGATAAATTTTGATGACACATTCCGGTATGTAATATCGACAAAAATCAATTAATTTCAAAGAAAATTTTTCATAATCTTTCATAAAAAATTTAATAACCTCCAAGCAATCACCTATAAATAAATATGTATATATATATATATATACATTACGTGTATATCTTGTTTTGCTTTTCTTTTTTTTTTTTTTTTTTTGCCCCAAAAAAGATGAACAGACATTGGTACGTTGCTATCAGAAAATTCACACATCAATGCCTTTAATCTAGCCGTCCTCATAATAACATTTAATCATATTGAAACTGGTAAACCTTAATTATGGGAAAGATTTGTAGGGATTTACACAGCACCACTAATGAATCATTTTTCTCTGGTTTATGTAAGTTGAACACTTAACAACAACACAAGCAATCAAATAGCAAATCTCTTGAAAATTTGTTTATACACAAGTTCGCTTGTTTGTGTGTATCAACTGAATAAATTTATACAGATTTTCCGAGTGCTTTGTCACTCATGATCCCGATTATTTTGTTCTTCGCTAAGCATTTTAGAAAAGATGCACACAAGGAACGAAAGCGATTTTTCCTACAACAGTAAAAACAATAATCATTAGTGAACTGAATTATTTCGTTAATTAAGTTACGTATATTATGATATGTTAACAATAATTTTCCCTACATATGTCGCTGCCCTGATAACGATGTATAATTTTTCTTCCTAACGGAAAGAATTTTTAATTTCTTGGGTAGTCTCAGTGTGACTTAAAGCTCTCTTCCAAACTTTCTGATCTCCTATAGCGAAAAGTTGCACTTATATCTGTTATATTATATGTATACTTCAATATTCTTTAGAACTTCATTGCAGAAAACTGGTCTCGTTTTATGGGCAATGTTGCTATGATGTGTTCACAATTTTCTTAAAACTGTACTTATTATGTTATCGAAGGACACCCAAAAACAGTGCCCATGGGCACTATCGGTTACTTATTTGATAGTAATTAACATCAATATTTCATGTCAACCGATCGCGTAACAATTAAACGTCTCGGTAAGTCCTATTTCTCATTTTCAATTTCAATCAGCTGACAGACATCTAAAAATCGAAATCATCGAACTCACTTGCAATGCATACTCAATGCGTTCGTCTTTTCTTCTAGGCCGAAAAAAATGTGACTTCTAGATTCAGTTTATTTTTGCCGACAATTTACAAATCTTTAATAGAGTGACTAAAGCCTTAACAAACATTCCTTAGACGGAGTTTATCCGTCACGTTTGCAAACCAGTGTTCGTTATGCGATATTTTCTTCGTACTGCAACTACTTTCGTTTATGCGTATGTACGTTCAACGTTTTAACATTAACTTACCTGACTCAACTTGTCCTGGCTGTCAATGATGTCAATAAACAAACGCATTCTATCGTCAAGTATTTGAAAGCCATTACGCGGTTGCATAAGTAAATTTTGTACAGCTTCTCGTATGCTGCCAGGCGTTGTAATGCTTGAAATCATGTCGTCGTTGAAAGCATTATTAGAACTTTGTTGTGGTTGTCGTTGTTGTTGTTGTTGTTGTTGTTGTTGTTGCTGTAATTTTAATTGTTGAGAATGTTGACGTAATGCCTCCGAACATTTACGTAAGTAATCATAGGAACCTTTGGATTTGTACTTGTCTGCCATTTGTTGAAAACTATCAAGTATATCGTTAAAATCGTTTATTAGGGGAGCCGTGGAGGGAGTGGTAGAATGTGAAGAGTTGTTGGTATGCGAAGAATTAGCCACGCTAGATAATGAGCTATTGCTGGTCGACGACGTGAATGGTCCGCGCACAACAGTAGGAGAAGTGCTTATAGGTGATGTGATCGCAACTTTTAATTCCGATGAAGTAGCGGCCAATGCCTTCAAACTGCCTGAACTATTTGAGTGTACTACTCGACTAGGGCTTAAAGCTTTCAGGTCTTCACTCATCAGTCGTAAGTTGTCCGAAATTTGATGAAAACTTTCCGAAGTAGTTAAAGAATGGTCGTGATTTTCTATTTTGTTAACATTAGAAGAAGAAGTTGAAGAAGTAGAGGTAGCATTGTTTGGACAGGTAATAGAGCTTTTAGGTCTGCGTCGTGAAGGAGGAGGTATAGCAACCGCATTCGCGCCGGGACTATTGCCCGGTGTACCCGAGGTCACATCAGGCATTTGCAATGGTTTAGTGATAAAGGCGTCCAACGTCTGAGAATTAACCATTTTGGGCTTATCTTCATTTTCCGGTATTTTATTGCTACGTATAGCATCCAAAAATAAGCGTAATTGATCCGAAGGGGTCGGTAAATCGGTTTCACCAAACTTACCGCTTGACAAATTTCCATTCGGTGTTGGTTTTTTACCCGGAGATTTTCGAATTAATTCTTCCAATTGTGTTGTACGTTTGTTCGTTGTGGTAATAGGGGTGGGGGAAATTTTTGTCGATTTAGTCGTTAAGGGCTCCTTAATGGGTTTTAGAACTTCCTCTGGTATATTTTGTTGGTACTCGGATCGCATGGAGCTACGTATATTATCCAAGAACAGTCTTAATTGTGTCGAAGGTGTTTGCGCCTCATGCTGTCCCTTTTGAGACAGTGAGGCTAAGGATTTTCCTACCATTTCTTGAGAAATCATATTTGAATTAAAGCTACCAGTGGACTTCGATATGGGTATCTGTTGCTGTGGTGGAGTCAATTGATCTAAATGGGTTTGTGAGTTAACGTTGGAAACATTGCCGAGTTGTTGCTGTTTAACAACAAGTTGCTGACGTTTTAACTCTGACAATAGCTTGGCTTGCTCGGAATATTTGCGAACACTCTCCGTAATGGTTCTTAACTGCTCCGAATAAGCCCGTAATTGATTTTCTAAATAGTCCTGATCTGGCACACTACCTCCGTAAGCGTAAGACATGGGTCGTTCCGACTTCTTCCATGCATTTTTATTACTAACGGTAGTATTCGTAGATGTTTTTTGTGCACTGTTTAGCTCTTCGACGTTGAAACCATTTTCTGCATTAATTTGCGCTCCCTGCCGCCCATGAAAAGTTACCGAATGACGCATAGTATTGCTTTTGTAGTCCGTAGTGGACAAAGTATTGCGTATATTATCTATGCTGGTACTTTTCTTTCCCTGAAACTTGGCAGTTTCGAAATGCTGAGGACTGCTTGCATTATGTTGGGTTTGAGAATTTGGCAAAAACCTTCGCAAGGGTATGGGCGGTGGTTGATAAGAAGGATTATTTAAAGTTTTTCCAGACGCTAAGGTAGCACTATTAAATCTGTCTAAACTTCTTGGTCTCTGACCATTAAGAGTGTTTGGTTGCAAGGGAGTGTTTATGCCAGTGTTGGAGGAAATACTAAGATTCGCACTAATAGGTCGTGGTGTGCTGTGCGAACGCCTGGGTACTAAAGGTTGCCCATTTGGCGTTATCGTTTGTTGCTGTTGCAAACCTGCCAAGCCATTCACATTTCGATGTTGTGGTACTGGCGGGCAGTAGCCTGTTGACGCATTTGTACTTTGTAAGCTTAAACCACTGCTCCCGCCACCGCTGCCGCTAATGGTTGGTGTGGGACTATTGCGATATTGTTGTAAAAATGCAGCATATAATGCCTCTTTATCCATTGACGAATTGCTATTAGTGGCGCTGGTGGCCTTGATAGAGTTAGTGACGACAGAAGCTTTTGATGTTGTTGTTACGACGGCGGATGAAGCTGAATTAGCGGTAGAAACAATGCTGACAGCTTGACGCAATTGTTGTTGTTGTCGTGTCAACTGTAACAATCGCTGTTGCTGTTGCAATGTTAATTGTTGTTGACGCAATTGTTGTTCTTGTTGCTGATGTTGTTGTTGTTGCGGTTTATGTTGCAGTAAATGATGTGGTGCCTTGTAATCAACAAAACTGGAGCTGAGCTGAGGAAGACTTTTTATCGTTGCTTCCTCGCCAGACACATTATTAACGTTGGCATTGTATAGTTGATGCTGTTGTTGTTGTTGTTGTTGTTGCTGCTGCTGCTGCTGCTGCTGCTTTTGTTGTTTATTCTTTCTATAGCGAAGTGGCTCTGCATACTCCGGTATTTCATTGTGAAAAGCGAATGCGGGTTTATTTTGTTCCGTAGGTGAGGGACTATTTAAAAAAGGATTGTTACCCTTTAACGCAATTGGAGCGGTGGTGGTATAGTTTGTGGCTATAGCAGTAGTAAGTGGAGGTGGTGAGGGCTGTAACATGCTTAGAGCACTATTACTCGTAATGCAAAGGCTAGATTCTTTAATATCCAAGTCCAGCTCATCAAGATTTGCGCCGCAAATCCCACCACCGTTCGTCGCACCATGGCCGTTGCCATTGCTGTTACTGTCGTTTTCCTTCACGAGGAGATTAAAAGATTTTTGGTAAATGTTCGCAGTAACATGCGATGTTAAACCACTATCATGCCCAACATGACTAACATCACTTAATTTATTTGTATTCCCAGAAATTGCTGCATTAACAGAAGGGGAACAAGACGAGGCGGCAGCACTTACATTACTATCGGAATTGATAGTAGCAGGAGAGACAGCAGCTGGAAATCCTGATATTCGAAATCCATTCATGCTGGAATATCCGTTATATGGCACTGGCGTTATATGCGACGGCTAGTGTTATGTACGTTTTAATGCGCCAGAAATGGAAGCGACTCCCGATCACGTTGGTTGTTAAATGTTGTTACATGTGTTCTTAAGCGACATTGTCTTATTGTTACAACTTGTTTCCATGGTTTCCTCTTACTCGTTGCGGTGTTCTTCTCCGTCATTGTCACATCTCATTTACAGATACATGCACGCACTAACGCACATATCCTAGCACATCGATACGCTCGGGTTTATAGACATTTTATTGCACTTGCTGGTCATCTTTAATTTTTATTTGTTTGTACAACTGAAGCAAATTTTTATATTCACTATCGTAAAATTAAATACTTTTATACGTTTGATTGTTCTTTTTCCTTTTTTTTGTATTTATATGTACGTATATATGAAAATATATATATGTATATATATATATATATATATGTACACATGTATTTATACGTAAATATATACGTATATATATATATATATATATATGCATGCTTATATATGTACATTTGTTTATATACATATATTTATACTTATATACGTATATATATATATATATATGTATACACATATATAGTCTTATGTTCGAAACAATTTAATGAGCTTCAACGCACGTATATGGCGCTAGAACAACATGAAGTATTCTGGTACTGGTATGCAATTCACTGTTAATAATGGCATTGTGTTGGAGATTATCGCACAACACTCGTGCTATACGTATTTATGTGTGTACAATGCACGCTTACGTGGCTCACAAACACTTGTTCGCATGGATGTTTATGTAATACGCGTACATGTTTGTGGTAATCAATAAATACTATTTTGTGGTGATGCTACGAAAGCTGACAATGACGATGACTGCGTTGTCGCGATCACATTTGTACACGATTGTTAATACACATTGTTGTTACATTATTGTTTTTATTACTTAATCTTTGTCCGCTAGTATTACTAAAGTCGTCGTTTGTCGTTTGTCGTTTGTCGATTACTATTGATAGAATCCTTAATGTCACAATTTTTTTTTTTTCGTTGTTGTGAAGGTCTGTTCGCTTCTCTCACATGAAAGAAATCTTATATAAAAAACATTCAGAATAAGTTAAGAAAAAGCCATCGATACACAAAATCTGCGAAATTTAGATTTATAACCTCTTCTCTCTCTCTCTCTCTCTCTCTCTGTCGCCCTGTATGTGCCTTGTTTTATAATATTATTTTTTTTTATTATTATTATTATTATTAAAAGTGACAAGAAAATCGTTAAAAAGTATATCAGAGGAAAACCAGAAGTAGGGGAAGTTTCTTTTTAAGTGAAGTTCTGTACGAAGGATATTTTTCATACCACGTCAATATAACATAAATTTATAAACCAGAGAGTGCACACAAAAGCAACACATCAATCATTGAATGTCATCCTTAATGGCTAAGAATATCGAATAAAGAAGTGGGAACGAGATTTACTTCGGCATGGGCCGAATTAACATATACTCTTCGCGTACGTCGCAATGTCCTCAAGCACCAAAGCTTTACATGTTTGTGGCAGCAAAGACTTGTGTAAACTATTTTTACTCAAGATGATTATGCGACCTGCTTGTGTTATGTTGATCTTGAAAACAATCGCAAATCTGGGTTCAATAATCCGACTATATCTTACATTGCTGGAAGAGCAATGACGGCAACGAAGCCAGCAACGAAGGAGCACTTGTTGTTAAACGCTAACTCATCGATTGCAACAGTTATCAATCTGAAAATTTAATGAATGCTTGGATCTATCCAACGTGTTATCGAAATTCTTTATTTTTTTAACAACTCAGACCGTCACTAGTCTGCTCAATCAAGTTTAACTGAAACGCAATATTTCTTCGAGATACGTATACCGCAACATTTACAGTAAAAAATTCTAGTTTGCATTGTATTAGGCTTGGGTCGCTCAAATTCTGAAAAAAAAAAGTTACAAAAAAATTGAGAGCGACGCGGTATTTATGTTCAGTGTGTATAAAAAATATCCGAAGGGAAAGAAAGGGTTTTTTCGGAAAAATTTCCTTTTTCTTTAACGTTGCAACAACAATTTATATTCATTCATTCGACGATCAGAAAGAAGTGTGGAAAGAGAAAGGAAGTGAGCGCGGATTAAGTCCGCAAATGCTATGTTTCAACTTATAAAAATGATTGGATGCAATTATAAGCTCAGTCTGTTTAATTTCTTCAAGATAAGGCTTCAATTTGCTTGCTTCTACTTCTTATAAGTCTCAAAATAAAATATAATATGTTGAATAACATAAGTGACAGAAAAACCACATTTGCTTACACATTAACATAAATGAACGGATAGTAAGTAGTATGCAGAGACCACATTTATATAATAAATATTTAATATTTGTGTGTTATGCATATAAGAAGCCAGAATTCTCTAAGTTATGCAGTTATGAAAATGACAGAGACAGAGACAGAGGCAGAGGCAGAAAGAGAGCGAGGAAGAAAGAGAATGAGAAATATGGGAAAAGAAGGATTTCTTGCGTACAATTCTACCAAGTAATAATAAATTTCAGGGCCAACAAAACAACAACAACAACAACAACAACAACAAAGGAAACAGTTGTAAGGAAATAAAAGTTTTATATATGTTTGAATGTTTTTGTTAAATTATAACAAGTGTGCGTACGGGCGGGCATGTGTATATATATATATGTTTTGAATTATAATACAAATCTTGGGTAAAACTACGTTCATTAGCATTGTATTGCAGTGTAATAGGAATGATAGTGGATGTACACTATGTGTAGATGACTAGGAAAATAGACAATAACAACAAATCTAATGAAATATGCAATGAGTAAATTGAAGGGTGTATGAATGCAAATGTATTAGGCTGGGCTGGTAAAAGTTTTGCTTATATGTGCGGCGACGGCGATGGCGATGGCGATAGTGTTGGTGGGGGCGCTGGGAATTTGTGCACACAGTTGTATAGCATTTGAAATGAACGTTCAACAGGAACGTCAGGTATGAGTAACTGTAAAAGTATTCCAGTTGAAGTTTCCGCATAACATGAAATGACAATACTTTTAACCACAAACACAGACACACACATACATGTATGTGTTTATATTGTAAACTATAATCAAATGCACGCATACCTACGTCTCTTCAATATAAGCCAAAATAAACGTTACGTAGAGGAACCCATATGTAACTATGGGTTTTAGGGATTTTCCGAAAGACGAAAATGTTTTTAAAATCAACATGTTTGGCTTACTGTCGTCGAAACGAAAATGTTGAAGAAAACTTTAATGGCTATATATCTATTTACACACACATATACCCCACATACTCCCATTTATTTAAGTAAATAACAATGTGTTGTGATTTTACATTCTTAAGCTTGACAAATTGCCGGTTTACTTACAACTAAACAGAAATGTCAAGAAGAAAAGCGGAGAGAAAGAGGATTAAAATGCGAAAGAAATTTTCTATGATTCTATCAGCCATACCCTACACATACACATACCCTTCCCCATACCTACGAGAATGTCAACGTTAGCATAGACATTGTTATGTTTAATATTAGATGAGTTAACTTTCATTTTACCATTATTTGGAAACTGTCTGTCGATACTTTTTATTGAAATTTTTCGCAAACTTTTTGCTCTCTTTTACATTTTTTTATACCATCTGTCTCGCTAGTTTGGAAACTAGCTCATAACGTATAAGCAAACGTAAATACATAGACAGATTTATATTGAGATTTATGTTCAGAAATCCGTTCCGTACCTAATAAAAGAGAATATTTATTGAGACTTAATGTCTGAATATAAGTGACGATAAAAGCCAATGTTTAAAGTATAATTATTTATCGCAATAACAATCGTAGGTAAGCAAAACAAAACAAGGGACACCGTAACGAACAAGCGAAATAAAAGAACAAAATTACAGAGGAAACCATGAAAACATACAACAACAATAAGATATGACTTAAGAATGGTAGTCAGGTTAGTGAACAAACCATTGAAACTGTTGCTGTTTCAAAGCATTTATGTACAAACTGAAAATCGAACTCGATCGAATATAAAAGTTCGGTTCCCGACATGAGTTAACCAAGAGGTTTTTGATTAATTACGTAATTATTTGCAATCGATCCGAGTGAATAGAATACAAAAAACAATAGCTACTTCAATGTACTAACTTTCTACGAGACTATGGTAGCATAAGGAGGTCATACCCTTTGTGTACCTTTCTTCTGCGCCGTTTACCCTGCCTATATAGTCCTTAATGTTATTGTCATCCGAGCTCGTGCAGACAAAATGAATTTTTCCCCCCATAATTTATATTTATATTAATGAAAATCCAGCTCACACTGGCTTGATCTTTTTTAGCTATTAGTTTTCAATATCACCTGCCATGCACTTAAATAAAATGTATTTGCTGAAAAGTTAATATAAGTAGATTAATAGTTTAAGCAGGTGGGTGGCAGGGTCCTTACTATAATAAATCCAGACTACACATGTTGATCATAAGTGCAACCTTCAATCTGGTATTTTTTATTTGCTTAAGAGTGTAAGGCCACTGTGGCGACCTCTCAATTCTATGGGATAATGTTTGCCATAGATATCATACAGTTGGGCAGATAAACAAATGGACAGGTGAACAGACGGACACACTTAGGTGCATTCCAAATATGAATTAATACACTTTATGGGGATTTCGAAGCTAGCTTCTGCGAGTTATTAAGGTATTGAATAAAGAGAACTAATTTTTGACGCACTACAATCTCGGGTATGTGTAGTCAGTTTTTTGCACAGGTAGTACAGAATTTCCTATAGAATATACGTTCAAATTTTTATACATTTATCTGCTTTCTGCTGTTTGTAAGTAACGCGCATGGCATCATTTTTTATTCCTTTGGAAAAACGGAAGTTTTCTCAGTTTATGTCGTACTACAGGCGTGTCCTAGAGGGACAGACGCAGGTGCTTAAATCGGTTCAGAATTTGACGCTGATCAGGTGTATGCATACACATTGTAGGGTTCCTCTGCGCGTTTCTATAGAATGAATCCCTGCTCCTTCGGTGATAGTTATAAAGAAGGTTGTCATTGAAACCATACGTTTTATAGATATACAGGCTATAAAATAATCGGATAAAAAGAATAAACATTTTAGTTATTTTTCGGGCAGTTTTCAAAAATCGTTTTTCGAGAAAAACGCATATAAAGTCTCCAGCGTCCATATACTCATGCTCAAGTTTTATGATATTCTTAACTATTTAATGAATTCTCGACGCCGTTAAATCACGAAAAATTGATTTTTTGAAAAAATGTACAGTGACCTACTTCCTTAAAAGATGTCGGTATTAAAGATTAACTTTTAAATTTTAAATAGACAATGCGGGCATTGCATCTTCGCCATCTTCGTAAATGAGAGCTAAAACAATTTGCTGCAGATATTTGTTTTTCACATGCCCTTTAGCTGTCTGTCTTTATTATTTGTTAACTAATATTTCTCTATTAACTGTAAGGAAAGAAAAAAAAAATCACAAAACATAGCACCTGCTGTCAAGTTTAGTTGAAACGGTTATCCTGTCTTTAAATAATCTCTAAGAGCACAATCAACAAATCATTTCATTAGATGAACACTAACGACCATATTTCCGTTGAACAATTTACATACATCACAATTACCGGAGCAAGGAAAACAACCAGCGAATCTCAACCATTACATCCCAAAAAACCCCAGCATAATTTGTACAAATCCTTCATCCTTAAGACTCAAGAATTTCCTCGGTTGGCCTTTATCTCTCTCTCTCTCTCTCTCTGCACTCTCTGCACTCTCTCTGCATGTGGTTGCACATATTTGTTTGTAGGGTCTGCGAGTATAGTTTGCACCTTAACTAACTCATCTACATTTTTCACTTGGTTTACCTTTTAAAACACAAAAAAAAAAAAAAAAAAAAAAAAAGCAAAGAAAAGAAGAAATTACTTTATGTATCTTGAATATTGTACACCTTGATATGGTCGGTCGTTTTCCCTCGAATCTCATCACCGCCCACCCTTTCTGCCCTCCCGTAACTGTCGAGTCAATGCAGTGCAAACACTTTGTTATCTTAGTAGAATAGTGCACATAATGTAGAAGATTCGTTGCTGTGCTAAGCTTGAATGAACATTTCTTGTGTTTGTGTCTTTTCTCTCACTGTTGCTTGCAAATTAAACAGTGGTTGTTATTGCATCTCAAACGAATTCATACAATCGCTCCGATGTTATTTCAAATCTTCCCAAAGGTAGTTAAACGTTCCCTTTGCTAATGCCAATATACTACACAGTTGGCGTATTATCTATTTGCCATCAGTTACTTACTCACTCGTCTGTTTCTGTGTAAGGGTGCGGGTGAAAGCTGCCTTTCTGTGTATACGTTAAGTGTTCTTATTCAGATGTTTGTAGAGTTTACTCGGTTGCTAGTTTCGTTTGATTTGGTTTAGTTTGGTTTCATTACTACAGCACAAAATCATGTCTTTGCTATTAATTTAATTAATTCTTATGGTTTGCTCACAACTATCCTGCTTGACAGGGGTGCGTTAAATTCCATTTATGGTTTTTAGTAAGTCACCCAAGGATTTGTTATTGAAAACTAATTGTCTTTCTCGTGTTTCCCGAATCTTTTACCAACTGCTACGGATGCAGGCTGCTTGACTTGCTATTGTTACCTTTCTTTGCCACGAATGTTTTCACACTAATTTCCTCGATTTTCCTACTAATACCTTAGTTACCTTAGTTACCTTAGTCACGCCAGAATTCCAAAGAGAAAAAAATAAAGTGCCCTTCAAATCAAACTTGATTGCTATTAAATCTCCTCATGCATCGATTTGTTTCTTCTCTTGTACAAGACTATCTCCCTTTCTTTTTATTTTTATTTGGTTTTCCTCTTTTGTTTTTTACAAATTCTTTTCTTGATTTTTTTTTTAAATCCTTTAAAAAGTATTGTCGTTCTTAAGCTTTTACGCACTATTAACGTAAAACTTGTTGGTTACTTTAGAAAGATAAAAAACGTTGTGCATAAAAAACTTTCAGTAAAATTGATTTAATTTTATTTCTTCACAATTGAAAAGAAATTTTTCTTACGAAAAGTTTACGTTTAAAAGAAAAATTGAAAAAGAATGTTTAAAAATATCTTAATTGAATTGCAAAGCAAATGGAACAAGAAATTCGCAAAGACAACTGAAAACCAATATATCGGTCAATAATTTCCGGGACGAATCATAAATTCAGAACTCCGTCCATTTGTCTACGATTTATAAAAACGTTAACAACGTTACTTCTGTTACCTTCGAAACCTTCGTTGGTAAAATGTCAATTTGATCTGTTGATGAAAAGTGTTGTGGCAACAATCGTCCATAAAAATCGATTATCCGTCGACCGTTTCCTAATTTTTGATCGATCTCTTACGATGACGTTGAATGTGATTATTGCACAAAAGCGGTAGTTACACCAGAAAGCATCACATTATTCTCGATAATAGAAAGCTAGTGTTGCAAGAGATAGCTGACGGACTGGTTTATATGTTCTGCGTGTTTAAGGAAGATGGAACAGTGGAATGAAACACTCTGTCGCAAAGCGATGGTTGCACTGAAAGAGACGGCTTGAATTGCACCTTAATATGCTGGCCCATGCACCCTACTCTCCACCTATGGCCTGCGGCGGCTACTATCTGTTTGCAAACCTGAAAGGAATGCCGCATAAAAAGCGCTTTGGACCAAATGATTTTGATGAACAGTATTTTGAGAGCCATTGATTAATCTTTCTACAAAGCGAGTAACGAGAAACATTGCTCATTGGAAGGAAAGAAGAAACACTGGTCTGATCGTATCACTCTTGAAGCAGACTACGTCGATGAATAAAATGAAATTTTGCAAAAAAAAAAGTATTCAACTCCCGCTTAGTCTCGGAATTTGTTGGCCGATGTATTACTTAATGTAACAAGCTTTTTAAATAATGTAAATGGAAAAATTGAAAAGAAATGCGATATAATGGATAGATAATAATTCTTAAATCTTATAAAAGGGAATCGCTGAAAACTGCAAGAAGTGCAAGAGAGTTTTAAATTCTGCGGCCGCTGTAAGAGACAATCTAGGCGAAAGACATTTACTTCTTGTAAGATTGCGGATAAGTTCAAAGCGTAGGGCTCAGTCTATCTTGCCGAAAGATATATATTCGTGGGCTGGATTTCTAATTACTATTCTTGCTTCTGCCTAGGACTTATTAATTCGGTGCAGAGTTAACAACACTTGCTTTATTCTTATCTATATTCCTGGCGTTAAAGGGAACTATTCGAGATCAATCTCTACTGCAATATTAATCGCTAGAAAAAAGTTTAGTTCAAGAAATTGGATACCATCTTGCCAAGCAGATACGAGTAAGACTTCGACGGTGTCTCTGTAACTTTCTCTTATAATTAGTACGCTATAGTTTTAGCAAATGTAATTTGAGGTTCTTTTTGCTTTTCCATGCCCATGTATCGCCACGTCATGAAAGTTCTATTAATTCTTTGCAGGACTTGTGATAGGTAGATAGAGCAGAATGTTGCTTTACTTGCTTTACTTATATTTTCAATTAAAAGTGACAAAAATAAATTCGAGATGATTATCGAAAGATCGTGCTAAAGCTACGCGTTAAACTTAGCTTTTGCGAACAATTTTGTAAAGCAAAACACTCCGCCGCTCTATTTGCATTCCTATACGAAGACCAAAGTTGTCCTTCACTTTGAGCTCAGGCCTCAACTCTTAGATATAAGATGCTATTAGATGTAAAGTTCTGTACTTTTCCATGGGTCAATTTCGACCTATAGTATTCAAATAAGACATATGTCATAACGTAAGCTGTGCTTTTGTATGCCATTCGAAGATAGGAAACAACTGATTTCGAAAGATATGTAAATTGATTCATTATGCCATCTATACGAAAGTAAAAATCGATCACAGTTACAAATGTGCATTTCCTTCTTTTATTCTCTACCATTACCGGCTGCGCGCCACGAACGACACGGGGATTCGCTTCGTCTAAGTAATCAGCAGCACACAGACTTGCACCAACCAGATAAGCAAATGATAGTGACTTAAGAACGAAGTGCGGGCTTATATTTTTTTCAAGGGAACAAAAAATCGAAAGCTAGAAATGTGGTTAGGTAGGTTGTGGTAGGCAAAAGCAATCGTCTCCAAACAGTTATGTTCGCACCTGCATACCGTATGGATTGCCGGCATGAGGAAATGGGTGCGGAGCGTCTACTTTGCTGTAAACGAGGTGAACTCTAAGTACATTCAACATGAAATATTGCGCAGAGCCTCTCCAGGCAGTCAGTTTGTATAAACTTCGGATCTAGATGTATATAACTATGTGCTATATTATAGGCGGCTTAAAGCTTCCTGCATTGCCATATGGTTTTCTCTCTCCCTTCCCACTATTATTGTGCTCGTAGCCGCTCGTAGCCACTCCTCTGGCCCCTGCGAATCTTACTGACCTGTTGGCAACGCGTGGATCTCCTCGGATCTGCTTCGTAGTTGGCTAGCAAGTGGCAGGCATTTTCCAAATGCTTACTGGTTGCTCTGCGGAGAGTTGCCGCCGTCGGCAGCGCTACAATGCACACTAACAGAATAGACGATTGTTGATAGGGGAAGGTAGAAAGTAGGATAGTACTCCTCAGTCTCCTCTCAGTCTTGAAACCGACAAATTCACTCCACGTGAGGAATGTGTGCCTATTTGCGGTCGTCCGTAACATGCCGTCAAGGCCTAAACATCGACTGCAATAGGAAAAGAATACGATTTGAACCACTCCTCATTCCCATCCCGTTAAAACAAAAACAACGACCAAATCAATTATTTGCAGATTATTAGAGAAACAACACAGAGCGAAGTAAGTGGTGCTCGAAATTGAAATGCGCAACAACTTGTCAAAAAGTTTTCGATACTGCGATAGGAAATTTCAAACTCTTTGAATGGAAAAGAACTTGCAACAAAAGCAATTGCAATTATAATAATGAGAACAAATAGCAACAAGAAACAAACATTGCATTGAATAATTTCACCGAGCAAACCCTTAGAGATGTTATGCCAAAAAATTAAAAAGAAAAACAAAGTGAAACAAAAGTTTATCATAAACAACATTGTACAGTCAATCAGAGAGTGTAGTATGTAAAGCTGTAAGGAACAAGCAAAAAGGCAAAGACAACGGTAAATGAATGCAGTTAAAAATTGAAGCAAAATTGATGAATTTTTCAATGCAAACTAAAGCCATTAGTATCAGGGTCATTGGAATGGAACTGATGTTTGAGTTCATGTTTTTCCTTTTGTTTACTCGCAAATGAAATCAGGGAAAGAAACAAGGAACGGCCGACTTTAAGGCTTTAAGGTGAATATTAGACGCTTCCCATCCTTAAAAAAAAAAAAAAAAAAACATAAAAATTCTCTACTGCAGCTTAACTTATTCACACTTTAATACAATGCATTGCAGGTCCCGTGTAAGTTATTAATGAAAATGTATGGATCTTTCATGATTCATTTGCATAATGTTTGGTAAACAACTAGAATTTATGAATCAAGTTTTACTTTTCTATATAATTTTTACAAAAAGCCAAGCTAACAGGCTCAGTTAAATTCATGTACGGAATATGGCTTAGTCAAAAGTATATACACTTTAGGAATATTGCGAGCAGTGTGGTATCGCTTGTGTTGTGCTGCCTCCTCCCACGCAGATTGATGGCATTAAGAGATGGTTAAAAAGCACATGAAAAAAACTAATGAAAATTATTGCATTTACTTTGAATTTTTTTTCATTTGTTTCAAAATTTTGCCCTCGTCTATTATGGCGCCGAATATCATAAATAACGTAAAATAATAAATACACCGCTAACCGGATGTCGCAATTTCCGAAATTTCATACATAGCTCAACATGAAATTCATTTTAAAAGTTATCTGATCTGCTTTAATTCAATGAGAACGTGAACTGAAGGTTACCTACCATGGGTGTTGGGGAAAATGGAAATTACGGGATACATGTTCAGGCATGCATGCATACATGCATGCATGTATATGTGTTTGCAACATATGCAGGCACAATCAATTAGTCTCAGCTGTATGGCTTACTGTACACTTGCGAATTTCATAGATACGTACATACTTACACACGAATGTTGATATATATATATATATATATATATATATATATATATATCGATATCGATATGCGTATGTATAACAGGTAAATTATTCGATTG
>NW_023998455.1:8263249-8309254 GCF_014805625.2 Glossina fuscipes
TCGGTCTAAGCAAGTAGCGCACTACAATAATTCAATCATGAAAGAGTGCGACGACTGTAAACAGTGTTGCATAAAAGCTCGAAAGAGTGCAACAATAAAATATTTTGTTGATGCAACAATGTCACAACACAATACAATGTCTGCAAACATCCATGAGCGACACTCAGATAATGTCGCAGAAGAAGTAGAGAACACATTAAATTCAATGGTTATTACGTAAAGGGTGCGACAATAAACTGGTGTCAAAATGAAACACGTAGCTAGACAACATATCTGTTGTGCACAGCTAGTAAGTCGAAAAGAGTTCAGTAGCGACTTGCGGGTTAATACAAACGAATAATCAATCGATGATGTTGTATTTGATCTTTACATTTATGCGTAACACTTTGTTGTGCTGACCTCAGATACCGTCAACTGTTAGATGTCGTAAAGTTTTGTCGACGTCTAAAAAACAGTTATTCCTAAAGCTTCCTAAGGAGAAAGTTGCTAAAAGAAAAAGGCTTCAGAAGGAACATCTAGCGTTCAGAAGACGACGATTTATTGTAGTATTGTGCTCGAACCAGTTGCACTGAGTTTTGCCAATGTCTACAAGCTATATCGTCAACCGTCTTTTTGTGAATTTTTACATCTTCATTCAGCTCCTTCGGACATTAAGTTCGCGCCGCTGACTTGTGACTTTCAGGATAGCATATAATTTCTTCACAATTTTTTGGAAAACTATTTACAAATTATTTGTAGAAACTTATATCTCGTTCTGGTCTTGTCCGTTCGAATAACGCAAATCAACACTCTTGACCCGGCTCTCTCGACTAGCTTTGCGTTCCGCAGATATCCTACTTATTTTCACCTTTACAAGCAAGTTACCATTATCTAAATTCAATGCGATATCCGTTAACCCGGTTTTCCGGTAACTTTTCTGCCTTTGGTAGCCGATCTTTTCGCCAATCGCTATCAGCACACTGAAGGTCACGTGCCATAAATGTGTGCTTGGTTTTTATACATGAATACTTGAAGGTTTGCATGAAGAGAAATTTAATTGGCCCAGGACTTGAAAATCAAAGTTATTTTAAAAGACTTTTTTTGCATTGCACCTTACCTACGTAAAAGTAAAGTTATTTTTGCTTTTGTTAAAAATCTGGTTCCCATATGTTGTATGACTGAAAGGACTGTAAGTTTTAAACTAATGATCGGAATGTCGTCCACATTCCATCTGAAGATTGGTATTATGTGAAAGTAATCAGAATTTCTCAACAGCCATCCTGTATATCTGTAATTCATTCTACGCACTTATTGAGCGACGCGGCATTATTATGAAATGTTTTCCTTTCGTAAACAGCAGCATCTTTCGCAATAACTTCCGCACTTACGTAAATCATGTACTTGGAAATATTTCTCTAAGTGTATTATGTTAAGCTCTTTTCTTAAATAAACTAATAAAGGGATTTGTCTAACGTCTTTTTTCTGTAAAAAGTAGCTAAAAAACTTTTTTCGTGGCTTGTTCTGGTTCGAAGTAATGACTATATTTTGGCTGCCCAATGATTGAGTTAATTATAACCTATGTAATTTCGTTGCGTGCATTCGTCGAAGCGTAATCCAATTATTTCATTTGTTTTTTAGTTTCATTGGCAAAATTAATTTAACGTTAAGGTTTAGTCGCTTTCCCACAAACATATGTACGCACATAAGGTATGTGTATACGTTTTTGATAAAATTCTATGAAACGTTAATCGATGTAAAATTCTATTATTATTTAATTATTATGTCACGAATTTTTTGTTTCTCTTTTTTCCCTTCTTTGCTTAAAAATATCAAATTCACTTTTTGTTTGCATTTACAAACCAGAGATAAAATCCAATCAAGAATATAAAATATTCAAAGGCTGAATAAAATATTTAAAAAAAAACAGATAAACAAAAAAATCAATAATAAAATGTAGACAATTTCATCATTTTTCCGGAGCACTACGAAGCATAGATAATTTCAAGCTCGTTGTAATGAATGCAATGCTTAGCAAAATAAAATATTTGCTACGTGTATTAAGTGAAGTGCTGGCTAACAAGACCAGAAATCGAAATGGGAAATAAACGGAAATACTCGTAGTAGGCCGCAATGTAAACGATAATAACATTAAATAAATCCCCCTGACTGCATATATGCAGACAGACGCGCATACATGCATACACATATGTGTATAAACACTTATCCCATTTGCATATATATACACACATACGTATATATATAAATGTTTAGGGGTACATGCACTCTAGGAAGATCAACAGAACGTATGGAAAGAGAAACGAATTTAACCTTTTTGCGTTACTTGGGAAGTAATGCTACGCACACGTACACTTACGTTTACGAAAACCACGCAACTTTGATAATAAAAGTTGAAGCCAGCCAGTTCCACAGATCATTTCTTTGTGAGACCTGCAAGCACTTGTGCATTTCTATAAATCCTAACAGACAAAGGAAACGAGTTTAAAGAACGCGAGTGAAAAAGTTCTCTTTCTTCTTCTGAACAGATCACTCTTTCCACCTAAGCAATATGTTTTTTTTGTTAATGCACGACACAGTGAGCGCCAGGAGACCTTATTCTCTTTATCGATGGTGAACGGTCTTAGGTTGAAATATGATGTACGGTGCAATAATTTCAATAAAGCGAATAGTCTTAGTTGCTAGAGAAGAGATGATTTAAGAATTTCTTTCGTTGGTTTAACTAACAATAATGATGTTACTAGCAAGTCAGTGTTTGTGGGTCCAAATCTCATGGCGGTAGAGCAAACTCGGTCGTGGGTATAATGATTGCGCTCACAACTTAGAATAGGGCACACAAGCACTAGACTGCAGGCGCTCCTTATCTATTTCTCTTTCCCTCGTCTTTCTGACCGACCCCTCTGTGATAGGCCGGACTTATTTAAAAGGAAAAAAAAGCAAAAAACATTTAAAATCGACTCGAACTAGGCTTCAAAAATTTTAAAGTCTCTCTCTCTTTTTATTTCTTTTCGTTCTAATTAAATATTTTTAAATATATTTTGAGTTTGAAAAGCCATTCTTATGACGATTGCTTTGCAATTCTCATATCTACGGCTTTTTTTTACTCTCTCTTTATTCTTCTCTCCGGCCATATTGCAACCTTCTTTCCTCCTCTTGGATTATTACAGCAAATAAAACTTGCCCGCAGATTTTATTTCTGTGTTTTATGTATTGTTTTTCCAAAGTTGGCAATAAAGAAAGGATCAACACTACACATACATCGACACATGCACATCGACACAAGTATGCTCGCGTACGCTGTTACTAATGCACATGGATATGAAAACTAACATATCACCACAATTTTTTATTGTCTGCATCATTGTTTTTGTCTTTTTTCATTTCCAACTACTGACAATTAGAGTCAACACAAGCGGCCATCATTTATGTGCATCAACGGAACATAATGCTTAAAAAATCCAAAAAAAAAAAAATAAATAAAAACCGACAGATAGTCCCTTTCTTTCTTTCTCGCTTTACGGCAAGTTTATCAGTCCAGGACGTAAATGAATTCTCTTCCATTTTTATTGTTGTTGAAGTACGCTCTTGAAAAATTGTATGTATGTCTGTTTTATTATTATTTTTTTTTTTAAATATTTCCTCTAACTCTTGAATCATAAGCGAGAAGTCACCAGACCATAGTGAACACAACAACTATAATAAAGTTGTTGTTAAAGGAAAAACAACTTTATTAAATGAAAATAGAAAAAAGCAGAAAGCAAACAAAACCACAAAGACATTGAGGAGTTATTTTTATCGAAAAAGATGAGGTAAAGTGAAGAATAACAGCAAGAGATTTTTGAAATAGAGAAACGAAATTAAATTTAAAATAGAAATATTGTTAACATATTTTTAAGATTATTTTTCTTCTTCTTTTTCATTTCAAAGTGAGTAAAAATACCGCATTTTAGAAATTATTAAAATGAATTTTAGTATGAAATTAGTATGAAAAAGAAAAAAAGAATAGAAAACTGAGAAAACAATACTACAAACATTCCCACATGCAAATCTAATAACAATAATGACACACATACTGTGTAAGTAGAAAATGAAAACGAAATACGATTTTATTAACAAAATGAACAGTTTTGATAACGACAACGGCAAAAAAGCAACCAAAAGCAACATTAAGTTGTGTAAGTGCGGGTATGTGCATATATTGGAGTTTCGCTTATGTGCAACTTGTTAAAGCAAAAGAGCATTTCATAGAATTATTGT
Source organism: Glossina fuscipes (assembly GCF_014805625.2). Taxonomy (NCBI): domain Eukaryota; kingdom Metazoa; phylum Arthropoda; class Insecta; order Diptera; family Glossinidae; genus Glossina; species Glossina fuscipes. Next base: position 8,267,501 of record NW_023998455.1, read on the forward strand.
GCCGGAGAAAAAGAGAGAGAGTGAGACATACGCAGAGAGTAATGGGGTTCCGTAGTAGATGTTCACCCAAAAATTCTACACACACACACACACACACAAACACAAGCATACACAAACTTCCTCATGTATTCCATATGCAGACATGTGAATATGATTTACAGAATGTAAACAAACAAACAGAGAAAGTCACAGTCATTGAAGGCGACAGTTTGTGCAATGCATCAGCTTAGCTGGAAAGCTGCTATACACTAATGCAGTCGACAATAACAGTAACGGAGATAAGCACACTGGCACTGGTATGTGCTTATATGCAATTGGATTATCATAAAGTTTAAGTTTAGTAAACTACGTCAAATAATAAAATAAATTTCAAAGTGATAAAGCAGCCGGTTAAGATGAGGCAAACTTATCGTTATAATCGTTAAATATTTATTAAAGAGTAGTTATCACCCTTTGACTTTGAAACCTTATCAAGCAAGCGTTTGTTAAATTAGAATGAGTTTAAGGCCAACAGAACTCCAAGAGCAGTGTCTTTGTTTTGCTAAAATTATTGGCCTTGATTATGACCTAATCTCAGATTAAACCTAAACGAAGCATTTTTTTTAAATTTCCACACAAAACATTTCTTCTCTATCCATTTGCTTTTATTTTATCCGTTTATTGCTATTTACTTAATCCGATATTTCAAGCGTTTTCGATGGACGCGAAGTTTTTATTTATCTGTTTGTTCGGGAAATTGTTTAAAACAAAATTACCATTAAATTAATAACTAATTAGCAGATAATAGCTGACAGCTTATATGCTCAACAACCTCATTGAAAAGAATTATAGATTGTCTGCAAGAAGTGCGGCTGTCACATGTACATAGATCCTAAGCGAATAGCGGAAAGCAATGTTTTCGGAAGATTTTTGAGGTTAGATTTTTCTTGAACTAATAACTAATTTATAACTAACATGAATAGTCAGTAGCTTAAGTGCTTAAGCTGATAAGTATTGGATATCATTTTATATAGAATATAACAACTTCGATTATCGAATGCAAGCATTTAGAGGGACAGCTCAGGTGCCAGCTCAAGTGAATGGTGAAAAGCAATCTGTTCGCAAAGGCGTTAAAATTAATAGCTAATAGTTTATTGGGCTGATACGTATTTGAGCTAACTTTTGATCATCTGTAACAGCTTCGACTCTCGCTTGCATTGCCAGCTTAAGAAACAGTTTAGGTGCGACGTCAAGTGAAAAATAGAAAGGCACATGTTCGCAAGATCGTTTAAGTTCGATCTTCATTGAACTAATACCTAGCTTAACTTAACTGCCTATAACAACTTCAATTATCGTAACCACTGCTGGCTGGTGAAACACAACCTAAGTTGAAAGAGGGAAGACGTAAGTGAGCTGACTGCAGCAATTTTCAAAGGGAATATTAACAAACTTCTGATAAATATATTTATCGACTTCCGTCAATAGGGCAGTGAAAGCTTAAGAGGTGCCCTTTCACGTTCGATTTTTCAGGCTCGAAACATTCAGGAGCACGGTGGTGATCCACGTCGCTCCTCCTAATTCCGAAGCCTGATCTAAACAGATGATGTACGAACATGTTAGCTTTCTTCTTTAATTTTGAGGTCTTGGAAACCAATTCACTGATGTCCCTATGCTGACACGCATGTTTTTTAAGATACATTTAGTGTGAGAATTAACAACCGGTAAGGATAAGTAAAAGCCATCAAAAAAAGCTAATCAGATAAGATAAGGACAAACTATTGCTTGCAATTGTGTAACTTGTCTAGATTATGTTTTGAATTCTTATGCACAATATGTCGACTCGCCGAACCAGAGATTGCATCCTTCTTAAGTCTATATAAACACGATCAAGCTTGAAATTTCTTTATGCATTCAGCATGAAAAACTGGGCATCGAAAATATGTAATCAAACAGTAACAGAATAATCGTTGACTGAGCTTGCTCCTTCAGAAAAATTAATTCCTCAAACACATACTTTTTCAGAACTTCTTCAAAGGTAAAATTTTGTACTTTAGGCTCTCAAGCACTCAAGTCTCAAAGATTTCAAGTCCATTATCAATTTTTTAATATTGTGTTTGAGAAAACACCAAACATAAGCATTAAACATGAATCCAAACTGAAATAGTTTTTATTTTGATGCGTTTTTTCTGTGTGTTGTTGTTTTGTTTTTTTCATATCGAAACTTCATTTCGCTTCATTTTTAGTCCTTTTTTCCCTGTTGTATTATTTTTATTTGTTTTGTTTACTGTTGTTATAACTAGTTTAACATATTTTCCAAAATTCAGTTTAGAAAATTTAATTAAAATAGAATTTCAACAATCTGCTGCCATTTTTTGTTAGGCTGTGTTGATTTATTTTTGTTCGCGCTGTTTATCTTTCACATCATTTTCACTGGTTTGTGAGTGCATTTCGAAAATCACTGATTTGTATTTAATTGTTGCATAAAATGCAAAACTAATTTTCTACAAATATTTGCTTGCATATATGTACATAAATATATATATATATGCATATGTGCATTTGCATATAGTTTAATGCAATCTGAACATAGTAGAACTGCACACAAGCAGCGTTACTTGATATCACTTGTGTGCATATAGCAGTAGTCAGTTATTTCCGAGCAAAAAGGAAAAAAAAAAAAAGAAAAAAAGAAAGCCATTTTAAAAACACTTAACACACATTAAACGAAAGCCCTTGCATACGCACTTGCAAAATTACGCACATCCGCTCACTCACATATGTAAAATGGCTGGAAATCAATTCGATTCGTAACAGAAATTTTTTTTAGCAAAATATAAAAATCCGTAACCGTAAGCCAACGATATTTACATGTTTACATATGTGAATATACAAAAATATGTTTACTTTACATAAATGAATTATTTGATTTGCCTGCAGTTAGGCAATAATTTTAATAATTAAATGAATTTTTCTTTTTTTTTTTAAATTTTTGCATTTTAGTTTATTTTGTGGTTTACTTTTAAAAAATTTTTTAAATATTTTTGTAATATGTTTACGGTTTATATTGTTGGGCATGTAGTAAACCGTCGAAATTCAAAATACCAACTAAATTCCGTAACGCACTGGCATCATTGTTTAAGCTGCATAAACCTCAAACTGTTCTTCTTTGCCTCACTTCACATATATACATATATCACACACATCCCAAGTGTAGAGTTCATATCAAAAGAAACAACAAAATCGCCCGTAAATAAACGTTTTCATAACGCACAGCATCTGCGTCTATGTGGAGAGCTTGAGAGCAATTGATAAAACAATTTCAGAGAGTGTACACTCTCTCTATTTCTTTCAATCATTCTCTCATCCTCTGAGGTCTGTTCTTTCCGCTTTCTCCTAAATTCCGTTTACCGGCTACCGCAACCCTTTCATTTCCATAAACATATGTTGACACATTTATAAAATATTTTGAAAACATGTTAAGGCAGAAAGGCCGCCAAATAATGTAAACAATGCCTGCAGGTTTAATAAACGCAACTGAGTGATAACTTCTATTTGTAATTATGGAGACTTTTCTTATCACTAAAAACGTAAATAAAATCATGAGAAAAAATGAGTACAAATTTCAACCCGAGAATAAAGCTTTCCTAACAGGTGAAAAAGCTTGAAAATAAACTTTTGTTTTTATTTTCTAAACCAAGATACGAGGGAAACTTCTTGAACAAGTATAACGATTCCTATGAAGTCAACTATTTGTTTAAAATCAAATCTGATCTTTCTCTTGTCCCGACATTTGTTTTCATTTTTAGGCATATAGAAGAAGTTTTCAATTTTAAACGCTCCACTACAATAAGATGCAGGGCAAAAAGGATTTAAAGACCTGATTACTGCAAACAAAATGCCAAAAAAAAAAAAAGAAGAAATATACGACATCGTTGTGATCCCCTATTCATAAGCATTTTGCTTTCCATTTTTAATTTGTCCCGGAAGAGGGAACGTACGTGCAAACAATTTCATATGTTTTCTTTTGAATTCCCTATGCCGACCTTTGTGCCGACCTTTGATTTGTACACAATTTCATATGTTTTCTTTTCAATTCCCTATGCCGACCTTTGTGCCGACCTTTGATTTCAAACGGTCTATTGATTGACATGTCTACGATTGTATCTTTGCTTGTGTGTTATATGTATAGAATATCCAAGACTCGCTCCATTGCGGATATAACCTCGTATTTCTTAAGCTTTCAAACTTTGGATAAATAACTCTAAAGTTTACTAACTATCGTCGCAGCTTTGATTTAAGCTCAGAAAAATTGGTTCAGTTCGAAGAAGTATTAGGTAACGAAATATACAACTTTTTAAAAGCTTACAACTTTTTCAAGAAAGCAACATGGTGCGTGGTAGCGCTTTAAAGTTTTATGGTTTGAAATTTCAATATCCACCGAAATCTTATTAAAAAAAAAAAATTTCCTCTTTTAAAACGAGCTTTAAAAGACATGTTAGAAGTTGATAGGATATTTTATATTATATTTATATATATTTAAAAAAAGCTGCAAAGAAGATTGCGGTGATGAAAAAAGAGATTTCGAAAAAGAAACTAAGAAAATTGTTTAAGGTCCATTTCGCACAAAATCGTATAATCGTACAGTATCAACGTAGCAAAAAGTAAATAGAAAGTTTGCTTACCTAACTCTGTCCCAAGCTAGCTTTCGTACTTGTGTTTGGTGGTAAGTATAATTCTAAACGTATTCCACTTCCGCTTTCCTATAGGAAACTTTTCATATTATAAGCTTGCAGAACTTCTCAACTCTTTTCTTTATTACGCCCGATCGGAAGGCAGAAAGGAAACAAGGAGTTGCCGCGGACTGACGCTTAATCGGTCAGAGTAATGCCTTTACAGATTGAGCACGACCAAGTATGGTGAGCACCGGCTCGGTAGTGGTGGCTTTTATCTATTTGACTATGCGCCAATGGCTGTGCCTCGAAAGCTTCTCAAATATAGAGTCTACACTAGAAAAAGAAAACTGAAAACTCTTTATATTTTCTTTCACTGTGACTCTTATCAGCGATGCTTCTATGTGTTACGACATGCCGGTGCCCAAATGTTTATTTTGAAAAACATAATTAAGTGTCTGTCTTGCCCCTGTCTTGCGTTTAAGATAAGAACCAATCTTAACAGAAAAAAAAAAGAAAAGAAAATTGGGCTAAATTTCGAAACACTCATTTTCCCAATGAACTAGAATTTCATTTCAAAATTATTGTTTATTAGAAGCGAAAGCGATTCAGCGCCAAAACGAATATAAGTATTGCTGTACTTTCTTTAAATTCAAAGTATATTGAACTTTAATTGTGGAAAATACGAAAAATTAAATAAAAACTGATATGCGGGCTGGCTTCACATAATTCAGTGCCTTTGAGTATTGCTATTACGCGCTTAATATTGCATTTCCAGATATTCATTCTATTCATTAATAATTGTGTTCTAGTTTATAGATGCAATTAAGAAAGTGATTACAGCGGAGAGTCTGCATACGTACGTGTGTAATGCAATGTAAAATGGGAAGGGTAACGCTTCTGTGTGCACACATATTCATACACCATAGACACACATATGTTTGCCTAAGAAGATATGCATATACACGCAAATCATAATAATTTTTCTTTTTTCATACCCATCGCTGAAGGAAAGGTGGTATACTCATTTTGTCATAATGTCTGCAACATGCAGAAGGAAGCTTCGGAACATATGCGTATTCGTAACCAGCACGAAAATCTGAGTTCATTAGGCCATGTCTGTCCGACTGCGCGACTGCGCCGTATTTTTTGTTGCCCTTCTCCTAGTCGCAGATATAAAGATATCGATTTCCAATTTAATAGAAATATTGAAGGTTTTGGCAGGCAGGTTGGTATTGAAAATAGGCCAAATTGGTCGGAGCATAAGCGCGCCGTGAACCGTAAACTAAACGCAACTCGGTTTTTCTGAACAAAAATTGGTGAGTTTTTACCCACTACTCACAAATTGCGGAAGATAGAAATCTGATATTTGGCATATTTACTTTACGGAGAATTCTGCTATTGATCTGCTATCGCGAAAACTACAAATTATTAAATTATGTCTCTTTCAATTTTTTGAGGCTTTTTCCACATTAATCGTAAAGCAAACAAAAGAAGATATACAAACATATGTATATTATCTGCTTAAAAATGCTTTAGGTCTAAAATAAATGTAGTGGACACCAATACCTGATGGATTAATTTATTTTTAACTCGGAGGGAAGAAGGCGGCAAGATAAGTGTATTCATTCTAAATTCTGGTGGGAATCGCGACGTAATCGATTTATGTTTTTGTCACAACGCCGTTGATGTGGGTACCGCACAAAAGAGCTTCAAAAGTAGAATGCGAAAAGCCAAGTGTGTTAGTTCTAAATTAATTGCGGTGGACGTCACGACGTGATAGACTAATTTTTCTTAACGATAATGAAGTAAAAAATGGAAGATAACGATTATTCCATTAATTTGTTTATGGCAATAAATATAAGAATGAGGCGTCAAAGGGGTTTAATGGCGATGGGTATGCGAGATTCGGCCACAACCGATTATAACTTGCTTACTTGTTTTCTTTTTTCAATCTCATTATTAGTGCAGGATAGGATATATAATAGTTTTGTTATTTCATTTCTGACATCCAGAACGAAAAAAGCGCGGATTGCCGACTCCATTAAATATTTACGTTTTGAATTAGTTTTATACATGCTCTCCATCGAATCGGGAACGCAAAAATGCTTACGTATCCAAATCGTTGTATCTCTGCCTCCTATTCATTCTTTCAACTTTCGCAAAGTTTAGCGATAGACTTCAGAAGTTAAACATATAAATTTTTACATAATACGAGATTGCATAATAAAATCGAAATTAATAGATCAATCGATCGGTCGCTCAGTTGTCGCTCGGAAAAAAAAATAAGAAAAAACATTGCACTGTTTGTGCGGTGGGTATCGAAAATCCGCCATAAACCAATTTACTTATCTGCTTATTACTTCAAGTGGCAGATAGGCACTTGACTATTTAAGGGCTGCTGTTCATTTTCAGTTTTCTTTCATAGAGCAACAAGGAATTACCCCACCTCATCTACCATTCCAATTATATTGATGGTCCATTATATAATGGATTTTTTTCCCATTTTTATGACTTTAATCATTCGGAAAATTGTTAAAAGGTGAGGAAAACAAGTTTCAAAATAACTTTATTAATTTTTTTTTTTTTTTTTGTTCCTTTTAATTGATAAAGAAACCTTAAAGAGATATTAGGAAAAAGCTATAAAATTGTTATCAATTGTAGGAGAAGCTCTAGAGACGGATGGTAATTTTTTAGTGTGATAGTAAGGAGAACACGAACTTAGTTCGAAAAGATAATCGATATTTTCAAGCCTTTCTTGTAGTAAATGTGGCTTGACAGAGACGATGCTCTTTGAATAAGATGGCACTTGAAAAGCACAATCAGCACTTACCTTAAACATCAGCGGGTTGCGCTCAATTTCGGCTTCGGCTGTCTCGCAAAGTGATTCAGATTCAGACAGAAAAGCTAAAAATTGATCCATAGCCCGATCAAATGACTGCAAACTATGAACAGCTGCATGCAGTTGTTTACCGCGATTGATGACACCATTGTTTAAATTCGAATATCTGCAAAAGAACGAAAAAGCGAAGAGAACGTTAGTCTTATTATTGAAAAGAATAATGTGGAAAGCCTAACAATTCCTATGAACGTAAATTATAGGCAAGTCCGATGACGATACCTCTAATCCCGACGACTTGTCATTCGGGCAGTGAGAGCGACGAAAGAACTGACTGTCTAATTAATGGGTGGGCACCAGGGACCCATGACAGGTCTTATATAATAGGATAGTATTGCAATAGGGATAGAAAAAGTTGGATTCCCATTGGAAGTAATGCGCAGGACAAGTACAAAATTTATGAAATCTTCCGTCACCGCACTTGAGCTACTAGATCTAAGAAGTAGCAACCTACGCTTGGTCACAGGCTTCTACATGGCTCATAATTCACAATTCAATTCAATTTTCAGGTCCCACCTGAAAAACATGGGTATCTCTGGTATTGATTCAGATTCTGCCAACAGACGTCCCATCCTACATAAATGTGACGCCATCTGCAGAATCAGACACGAAGTGTTTGGCAAACACTTCATAACGCCGGACACTGTATGGTGCCCCGAATCAAAGACGGTGGCGGGATTCGTAAGAACCTAAAAACTCGGGGCACTCCCGAGAACAATAGATTTTTTAGATCGCGGTACGGGTAGCCCACACAATTAATAATAACAGGAGCACCTGAAGTGGGATAGTGCGCCCGAAATAATTCGCAGGAGCTTTCTTCTTAACTGAGTGTTCGTCATCTTGCCTGGATTGAATGGATGAAATTTAGCGGAGACACTTCCAGTTACTGCAGATGATTTCTTACGCATTTCCGAAAATGCACAAGCCAGGTGCAGCTACGTTTAGCTAGAGTAGTGTATTGCCGAAATCATTAAGAGCAAAAATTTTATATTTGCAAAATGATTTCTGTCTCCCATGGTTGAGTATTCATTTTTCGTTGTAAATGATATATAATTCTTTTAATTATTTCACTCACCGTTGATTGACACCTTCTGTCATTTTTTTAATACGCGATGTGTCATCTGACGGATAGACAGCAATCAATTTTTGCGTTAGAGTATTAAAAATTTCGAATTGTGGTTTATGTTGATGCAGTTCGGCATGAAAAGACTGAAAGGAAAGTTTTTTTTTTGCTGTTAACTGAGTGTAATATCGCAAGGAGCGTTTGACGCTAACTGGTCCTCCTTACCTTTTGTTCCTTTTGTTGCGCCTCGAGTATGTCTGCCGTTGTAGCCACCGTACCCATACGTTCAGCTCGAGCCTCCATACGCTGTAACCACTTTTCCAGTTCTAACCGTTTGGCTTCGTATCTGTTGAAAGTAATTGTGAAAAATGTAAATCTTACCCCGCATACATATAATCCAGCGTCTGTCCTTACCTTTGCGAGTCGCCCAACATGTTTTTCAACTGGGCCGCTCTCTGCAGAACGCATTGTGAGGTTTCGTCCCAATGTTCCCTCAAACGCGTGACTGAAAAAGAGATATTCATTTTTGTTTTAGATAAAACATTTTCCGAAACAAAAAACATTGATTAACAAGAAAACACATCTTTCAAATTTAGACAAAGCATAAAATAAAAGACCTTGCTTGAGGATAGCAAACGAAAATGATCAGCTCTAAGGATATGTATATATGTAATATATATATACATATATAAATATATACATAAATATATATATACAATGTCTTTATCAGCTGTTTAACGTTGGACGCTGCAAAGTTACCCTGAGAGTAGCCCGAACAATACGAAGATTAATAGTCGGAACTAATTGCTTGAGTTGAGTATTGTTGGATAAGAAGGAAGTAATTCCACTGAAAGAATTATTTTAGTGACGGATTTTTTTATTTTCAAATATATGCAAATGCTTTCGTTTCTCAAACTTGCAAACTCTAAGGTCTGTTATTTTATATATTTTTGTAAAACACTACATAATTTAATTTCTTTATTCTGTTGAATTTAATTTTCACAAAAAAAAAAAAAAAACGAAATAGTAGATCAGGAGGTTTATCATCAGTGTATTAATGGGATCATCAATCTTTGTCGGTGAATCGGGTGAATTATTGCATTTTGAAAGCCAATGCTGGATGGGTGTGTCGTGAACTTTGTTGCAAGGTAATGCTTTATCATGCTTAGCGATTAGTAAATATATATGTTAACATTTTCCAACAAAAAAAAAAAAAGGATGAAAATATTCTGATACCCAGTCTTAAGTTAATTTTGTTTAACATTTGCGGGTGTTTGGCGTTTTAGTGCTCTTTCCTTTTATTTGCTTTGATTAGATTTCAGTGAACAGCAAAGAGAATAATAACAACAACACCTACATCATGGTTAACCCAACAACAATTTGATTTTAAATTGAAATTTTGTTTACCTTTTAAATAACAACGCATATAGTCCAAATCGGCTGAACAATGCGGTGCTAGGGAGAATTGTTTTAGTTCTACATTGGTTTGTTTTTTTATTGTTTTTTTTTGTTTTTAATGTAGCATGACGAAGGTTATATATGGTAGGAGAGAAGAAAATATATAAAGAGAAAAAAAAATAATTGCTAAAATTTAATTCGACATTTTTAAAAACGATGCATTATTTGGAACTTATTGCGCGAATGTATGTTAAGGCGAATGAAAAAATTGTCTTCTGTTTTTTTTTTTTTTTTTTTTTAATAAGAAACTTGAGACATTATGCAACAATGTAAGAAAAGGGTGAGAAAAGTTGTAGTTAACAGACAGATGTATTCAAAAAAAAAAAAAAAAAAAAAGAAAGAAAACTATAAGGAGATGTAGAAACTATATGAGAGCGCAGTTCATGAAGTTGTTGTTTATATTATTTGGTTATCGTATGGCTTGCATTGTGTATATTGGATTAGCTTTTGGATTTTCACTTTAGAAAAGTTTAGTACGAGACAATAGAGATTTTCATCTATAGATTCGACAAAATCTGAAACAAAAGAGTTTCTGCGTTTGAAAGGAAGAGAAACACTATTTATCGTTGCAGTGGGTGTGCATTTTCAATAAACTTGTGAGAATTTAAGAATAAATTTTTCATTTACATATTTTAGCTTATGAAATGCAACCGAAAAATTAAAACAAGTAAAAACATTAAGGTCATATAACACCGACCATTAAATACCTTACACCACTTCGCCTAATGTAGTTCTTCGGTTATTGTCATAATAAAAGACTAAAAATTATACGCACACTCCAAGTAAGATTGTAATTTTCGCGGTAGCCTTTACACAGAAGAGAGCTCGACCAACCATATTTGATCCATATTTAGCAAAATGATTCGCCTTCTCAAAAATCTAAATATAATTCTCATCAATTATTTGTTCCCACATAAAGGATTATTCTTTAGAGACGCCCTTATGTAGTGTATATGTAGACGTATGTGTTTGAAAAACAATTTTGAGACTTGACGTAGTTTGCCTCTATGTCAGATTGCCACAGTGGACCAATTGTCATTATGAAAGCCTCTTGCCATTCAAAAACTTAACATTCACGGGTGGGATGCGAAAACTGAATGTATGTGCTCCAAATTCTCTAGAGTTGATTTCTATATTTAATTATTATTATGAACCATTTCTGGCTGCGAAATAACAAAAAATAGAGCGTTTTTCCATATAAAGCCATTATTTTCTTAGTGACGTTTACATGAAAGCGATTCAAAACAGCCGCCCATCCAGTCCAAATTTTCCGCGCAAGTTTAATATGATGGAATACTAGTACTCAGTAGTTTGGACCGAGAAATTTTTGAAAGTGCCAATTCTTTTCATGGGACGCCTATTTCAAAATAAGACGTTGCATGCGCAGTAGCCGCAAAAATGGTCTGATCTAATCCATTTTTAACAGGATCTGCCAAAATGTCCTAAAAATTACGTCCTATAAGTTGAATACAAAAAGACATAAACATACATCAAACGGACACACAGACAGATGTGCTTAGCACGATGCAAAAAATAATCACGAACCGATTATTATAATAAGACGTGGGTATATCTTAAAATCCGGAAACTTAATACGCTCTCTACCACAAGTGCTGCAGGGTATGACGAGTGTTAAACAGGTGATCTTGAATATAGAGATGATCTTGAAGAAAGAGTCGTGCGAAGAAAATCGTAGAGCAGCAGTACGTGTAGAAGCAAGGAGACAATTGAATTTTCTGTTGGAGACGTTCGTATTGTGCTTTTACGAATGTTTCTTCTCAATCTTACGTGACAAAATGAAAATGTGTAATCAATTCAACTTAAAAAATGGCTAACTAAACTTAGAGTTAGGAAACTAAAAAGATACATCCTGCAAGTATATATCATACCCGGTAGGACTGGCGAAACACTTTGTGGTACTTGTGTTTCATCGTGTGACGAGCGACGCCGCATACGGATTTCCTCACGCGTTAAGGCGGCTACAGGCCCCCCTTGAGCTACAGCTGCTGCCGCGGCTGCTCGCGATTGTGCCTGATGCTGCAGCAGAGCAGCAGCCGCTGCGGATCCCGGGGCCTGACCTGTGTTATGCACCACATTACCAGGTATGTTACCAAGCAGTTGCTGACGTATGTGTTCGCGGAATTCATTACTCAAGGGGATGGGCGAAACTGCTGGAGGGGCTACTGTGGTGCTCGTATTCGAGGTCTTGGTAAATTCTTGTGCCACAACTTGAGCATGAGCGCGACGACTATATTGTAATTCCAAGGGTAAGTTGCGGTCCAATGAGCGCATATGATGTTCGATTGTTGAGCGCATGGCTTGTTGTTGTGTTTGCTCAAGTTGCGAAAGATTATTGGTGGAAGCATTTTGCAATTGTTGTGCCCTTAAATGCTTGAGTTCCTCAAATGATTGCCTAGCAGCAGCTGCAGCATTGTGTGCACTAGTGTTTTCATCTAAAGAAAGATTACGCTCATAGGCAGCCGCTCGCATATTAACAGAAGATATATGCCGTCCACCTGTACTTAAAGCTGCTTTGAATTGTATATCGAAATTATTTTGTACAGCCTCCAGTGAACGTAAATTCATTTGCTCTTGCATTGCTCGCTCCATGTTACGAATGCCACTCTCTATGCCACGCAGGGCATCTTCCGAACCAAAGTCGTCGGTAGGGGAGAGCCGCGATGCAACCGCATTAACCGCCGATTTCTTGACATCGCTAGCTCTTTGCGGTGCTGGCGAAGGGACATTTTTGTCTAACGGTAAATCAAAAGGATTGGAAGACCTTTTTATATCCGGCTTATCGGCTGGTAGAGGTGGCTTCTCTTTAAATTTCGCTATAGCTAAGGGTGAATTTTGTGCGCTACTATGTGCTGAGCTTTGGGCAGATGCAGGTTTTTTGGGTAGCGGAGGTGGCTGCCGACCAGGTGGAGGTAAATTAAACCCATCAGGCAAACTTTTTAAGCTGTGACGTTTGGGCGGTATTTCTGGGGGCGTAGCACGATCAGCTGCTCGAGCTGGTATAGCAGGAACTGGTTTATTGTGCTGAGGTGGCAATGGTGGTGGCACAGATCCAATTGGTTTCGGAGGCAATTGACCTAACAACGATGGCGCATTTGATTTACCAATCGTACTTGGTGGTGTTAAAGTATAATCCTCCTGAGAAGCTTGCTTACGCAATATTTGCTGCGCCCTCAGAGCAGCTTGTGCAGCCAATTCGGAACTAAGACGCGGAATCTCAGAAGCCATTTTATTCATATCATTATCGCTAGCTTTCGCCGTCATACTGGATTAATAGAGTGGATTATAACAAGTAGATATTGTGCGTATTTGATTTTGAATGAGTTTAATTTGAAAACTGGATTACTTTCATTTCGTCTACTTCTTCCACAAATTTTGATTAACACACATTTTAACATACATTTAGGCTTTCTTCTGTCAAAGTACAATCAACTCTACACCATTGACAAAATTCAAGCGAGAGATAAAGTCTTTTTCGATAATATTGAATGCAATTAAATTCATGGTGGAATTCTTCTTGCAGAACCTTTTAATTTTAAGGTGAGTCGCAAGATAGGGAAGGTAAATGTTTTGAAAGCTTAAGTTTAACTACAATTTTTTTGAACTTTTGAAATTTTTTCGAATACTGTAGAAATTTTGTTTCTCCTTAAGTTTGATAAAAAAAAATAAATAAATAAATAATAAAAAAAAAATGTTGCACAGATTATAAATAATAGGAAAAGTGAAGCAAAATTGTTCAGTGAACTTTTTATGACCTACTTTCTATGCCATTTAGCAAATTGCTTGCCTTTACAAAGAACAACATTTTCAAATTATTTGAGTAAATTATTTTATATTTTTTTAGGGTTTTTAAGGTTCCTTCTATTGAAATTTTCCAGCTCACGGAAGAAGCGAATTAATCTGGAAACCATTGGTGGTACAACACTTCACTTATGTATCCACTATTCTTTGCAAAAATTTCAATGAATAACATTTTGGGCGCTAAAACGGATTTCTTTAACCGCTTATCATCCACACAATTACCATATACGTGTAACGTTTTGTAAACATATTAAGCCAGCAAAGGTTTACAATTAAACCGGCATTTGCTGTTTGAGGGTAGTTGAATAAATATTGGTATGAGTTTGTTTATCAAATAGAAACTCAACACTAGAAAAATGAAGAAGCGAAAGAAACGCTAAAATCAACACTTATTCCAGACAATTGCTTAACAACGTGCCAACGTTAAAAGTGCAATCATATGTCCTCTCTTTCTCTACGTTATTGCTCTTAACTTCTTTTCTTTTTTCTATCTCCCGCTCTTCGGAACATAAGAGCGCAATTTTTGTCGCTTTGCCTTCCTTTAAATTCCAATTCACCACAATGGATGTAAAATATATCTCACCTCTTGCTAACAAAAGCCGGTTTTATGATGTTATGCCTGTTTTTCTAACGTCTACTTTCAGGCACTCCATGTACATGCATATGTATGTAAAGTATTTTCCTGCCTTTTTTCATCTGTTTGCTGTTGCTTACATCGCTTTACATATGCCTGCATGTGTTGATGATTATTCCTCTTTTTTTTATGGGTTTTGTTTTTTTTTTTTTTTTTTGTTTTGTTACTCTGACTTCCTGTAATTTTCAGTTTTATGGGTGGGAGCTCAACAGATTCTTAACCTTTAAAACTCACCCTTTTTTTTTTCAAATGAATTTTTTTTCTGCTTTCTGTTTTCATTGACAGAGGCCTATACAATATTCTTTTTCATTGCTTTCCGTTTTTCCTGTGTATTTTGCTATTTTTCTCTATAGTAAATAACGGCAGAGGAGTTTGCACGATTCGCATAATTGTGCAAAGCATGCAAAAATTTTAAGCTGTATAATGAAAAATAATCATGTAAATGTTTCCTTGTGTCTACACCTTCCTATTACTTCTTACTCGGTTGCATTTATATTAAAATTTGAAAAATTGCATAAATTTAAATGGTTTTTTGAAAAAATCTTCTTTCTACTCTCCTTACAAATCCTCCGCCTCCTTATTTTGTTTACTTCTTCTCTTTTTGTTATTTTTTGCAAGAAAATTTTCCCTTTTTCTTAAGATTTTCTGCTCTTTCCACTATTAGTAGCGAGTTGCAATAAAAAACTTTGTTTCTAAAATTCAACCCTTTTGTTTAGTTTATTTCTTAGTTGTAGCAAAAAAAAAGTAAAATTTTCTCCCTCTAGACAATAAATGCTGTTGTGTCAGGTGTACGAGCATTAAATGAATTCCTTTGTTAGTCTTTTGTTTTGTTTTCTTTGAAAGAAATTCTGTAAGTAGGAATTCTTTCCTTTACAATAGCTCTCATCGAAATGAAACTAAATCAGAACTTTCTCATAGATATCGATTATAGATAGGGATGAAGACAAACTGTATGATTTTTTGAGATGCCATTGTGTGATAATTGACTTTAATTAAGATTACGAGTCAATAATAATCTCAAATGCACGCTTCGATTTTTAAAGCCTTATCTCACCTTAAAGATATGCTACCCTTTTAGTCATTATTGTATGGTCTGGTCTTGTAAGGGGAAAGGCGAGAGAGGTGAATTGAAAATGATTTAAAGAGAAATATAAAATTAATATTTTACTATAATACAATAATGGAAGTACATTTTCATTAATGAAGAAGATAAGAAAATAGTGGGAATAAATGTGCGGTACGCGTTAATTAAATTTACACAAATACAAAATGACTACGATTTTATTGTACTTGAGAGAAAGGCGTTATAAAGCAATTAAATTTCAAGGTTTTTTTCGCTGCTTCCAGTTCTTCAGTGAGCTATTAGTATTTTAGATAATATTTGTTCTTTGCCAACTCTCTTTGGTTAATACTTTGTTTACCATAATCATTATTTGAATTCAAACCCTTAGCCGAAATAGTTCAAGGCTACTTTTCCATTTAATGCCAAGCAATAATCTTGGCAGTTAATGACAATCATATGAAAAGTGAGAGTACTCTCGGCAGCTTTAACTTTTTCAATAACATAACGTAACATAATATTTATATTTTAGAACGATTGACATTGTTTTTGTTAAAAAAAAAAAGCATAATATTTAATTCTTGACGCAAAGGAGCAAAGCAGACTTCAAGCGCGACATTAATTCCGATTATTGGTAAAAACCAATTAGTATCAACCATTAATACATAATCTGTCCAGCTGTCCGGAAAAGAACTGAGGAGACTGAGGAGGGTTTCTAGAACTCTTTAAAGTCGCTAATCGTTTGAAAGATCTAAACAATAATGCTACAATTTTGTATGATCTCTGAAGGTTTCTTCTCACTGCCACAAACGTTTAAAAAAACCACATTTTCATATTCTACAATACTGAGTAGGCGTCCAGGCCGATTTTTCCATTTTTGTGCAGGTATTTTGCAGGACCACCCAAAGAATATAATTGTCGATTTTTTTCCTCGTATCCCAGCTATCTACTTTGTAAGTAATGAGCAAATAAAAACGAAATGTTTTGTATTTTTGAAAACAAATGGGGTCTTAGGTTACGCTGCACTATGGTCGCGTATTTTGACCGATTTGGCCCAATTTCAATACCAATCTGCGTGCAAGAGCTTTCAATGTTTTTGCCCATTTTTGCAATCGCAAACATCACGTATGCAGACAGGCGGACAGACAGACACGCTTAAACGAATTTAGAATTTGCTACTGTTTAAGAACATATACTCTTTGCAGGGTTCCTGAAGCTTGCCATTGGCTTTTGCAAATGTATGCATCTTTTGACAAAATGACACTCATCTTAGGCTAGCGGGCATGGAAAGTCCACTTCTTAATAGCAGTTTCAAAGCATAAGATGTTTTTCAATGCTTCTCATGATATCTGAAGTATTTTCTTGAGCTAATTAATTCTAGCAGTTGATCGTAATTACCTGCAGCGTACTTTGGATTAATTAAACAGAAAATAAGAAACCCATAAAAACTACATTCAACTTGAAACGTAAAACTTAGATACCTATCACTTAGAATAATGTCCCTTTTCGTTTTTTAGAAGGCCATCTCGTCAGTGTACTTTCCGTATACTTTGCGATGGTCAGGAACGACTGTAGGCAAGGAAGCGAGAAAGAGGGTGCATGTAAATATGCAAAACACGCGGCATTCAGTCTCGCGTGGCAAGATACCAAAGAATGCCTCAACTGACAATAGATTGAATAATAGATTTAAATAATATCGCAAGGCTAAGTGACCGATAATAAGGAAAGCTTTAGAGAGTATCTTCATGTGGCCTCTTTATACACTCGCGTCTTTAAACCGTATAGATTTACGTGGCATACATTCTAGACTCTGCCTTGCTCTTCTCGTAACATGCTGCAAGTGAATGAGTTGGGTCTTAAATGTCTACATAAATAATTCCTCATGGTTAGGAATTTATTTAGTTACCCATTCAACTCCATTGAATTACCTTCAACTGAATTACTATTTTCTTTGCGGGCTTTGAAAATTGTGATCTACAACGAAGTCGAAAGGTAAGTAATTTTCTTAAGCTAAAATTTAAAAATTGATGTTAAAATTTATTCAAAGACCCTGCCAATCGTCATCATTTCAATAAGATTTAAACCATTTCAACAATAAAATATATATATGTATGTACATATACACATACACACACGTTATGTATGTATGTATATATATATAGGCAAATAGACGATATAAAATTTAAAGGCCATTTAACAAAGCCGTTGAAAGTTGATTGCAAGTATTTTGAATGAAATCGTAGTCTAGTGGCACAAGCATGAGCTGCCAGTGTAGTGAGGGAGTAAGTGTTGTTAAAAAAGAAGAAAAAAAAAAAAAAACCGCACACATACACACTCATATAAATTGTGAAAAGTGTAGTTTGTAGTGGATGTGTGTGCATGGAAGCTTTTCAATCAAAATAAACAGGTTTATACAAATAGTAGAAAATGAAGAGCTGCACACAATGTTAAAGTAACTAGAAAATGAGAATAAAATAAAAAAAAAAGAAGAAACACCGGTAACCTTGGAAGTGTATAGGGGCTCAGCCTAAATGTATGTTAAACACAAAACTTTGTTTGCGTTCAGCAAATTTCTTTTTTTTTTTTTTAATTCTTTCAATTGGATTTTTCTTCCTCTTTTTTTTTTTTTTGTGTTCACTTACAAAAATTGTTTATTACTTTTGCGTGGAATGAAAGGTTTTTGTAGTTCTAGTAATTTGTTGATATGAAAAATTAGAATAGTAGAAACTTTAACACAAACACATGTACAAGCGAATTTGTTATGATAATACAAAAGCCACCCTTTTCCGGTTTATTGATTTGCTTAAAAAAAAAAAGATTTTTTATGTCCGAAAAATTTCATTCAAATATTTTTTTATTTTTATTATTATTAATTTCAAGCCGTTATAGAAACTATCGAAATTCTTAAGAGAATATTTTTTTAAATTATTTAAGTTCTTTTTTCCATTCGAGTTTTTTTTTTCTGGTTAGTAGTTATAAAAAAAGAAAATCACAACCGTTTTTATGTAGCTTTTTTTTTGTTGTTTTTTTTTTTGTTTCATTTAATATAGAAAATCACGTCAACTGTTTGAAACACGTCTGCAAGTCTGCGGTAAAGTGTTCACTCTGAATATACTTCACCACAATTGTCGTAGTAAAAATTTCTGTAGTCGTTCTCTGTATACGGGAAATGCTTCAAAAATCAACCCTTGGAGAGTGTGTGTGTTTTTTGCCAGATATAAACAAGAAAAAAAAAAGCAAACATCCTAAGCAAGAGAGCATTTCCACTCAGCTTGTGCAGATCCTTGCAATACCCTTCAAATGGATCGATGATTTTCAGCAAATTATGCAATTATGAACAGTTTGTCTAAGAGAGAAATGTGCCTGAAGTTTGTAATGGATCTACTCGCTTTTCTGCATTAGGTTATGAAAATACCATTCTGTAGTCATCCCCATTCAATAGGTTAGCTTTTAAGCGAAACTTTCTATGCATGGCTTTCTAAATAAATGGTTTCTTGCGAGAGCCAATTTTAGGTTTTAGTTACCAAATTATAGCAACTGTTATAGTCTGTTATTCTTTTCGAATTTTCACGGATTTTATCCTAACCTTAGTATACAAAGGGCGGTGCGGACGTAAGGTGATCAAAATAGTGTATACTTTACCTAGCCTGGTGGTTGCTTATGGAGCTGCAATATCAATGCTAGTGGTGAATATGAAAATATTACACCATATTTTAAGTTGCAAGAGATAAGATATTCATGAAGTTACAGAAGAGAAGAATTGCGGATGTAAATGAGCTCTAGCAGTAGTTTGACTAAATTCCAAAAGATAAGGAGCAGATAAAAATGATAAGAGGTTCACTTGATGAACTCCTGCTGCCTATTACGTACTTCCAAAATGATTGCTTTCCGTTACGAATTTGTTGGATAAATTCCACAACAAATTTACTCTCTTCACCTCTTATATATATATATGTATATATATATATATGCGTATATATACATATATATATATTTTTTTTTTTTTTTGCTTTGCATCTCTCACTCTCACATTATTCCGTAACAAATGTGGCTGTTTTTCCTGAAACTGCTCGAGTGAATATATATGTTTGCATGTGTTTGTTTGCTTTTGTGAAAATTTGCAAAAACAACGCATAAGCGAACAGACAAACAACAATTATTAAAACAACATGTTGTGGCTTTCCACCGATAAGTAAATGTAGTGGAAACTACATTTTCTCTACAGATATAGAAAAAAAATAAAAACGATTCTATTAAATTGTTCATACAAAAATAGGAAACATACACACGAACCGATAATAAATGGTGTCACTTACGTACATGTGTTTAGGGTGATAAAAGCAACAATGACAGCAGTAACGACAACAACAATAGCAACAACAACTACCACTAGAAAATTTATGTCACCACAAAATTATTAAAAAAAAGACAAAAAAAAAACTGTAATAGGACTACAAAGAACAAAAAAAAAGCTGAGTGATGAACACCAATACCAATAAGCCCCAGCATTCATGAATTCATTCACACACATATTTTTTCCCTTTCGCTTTGCTTTGATGTAATCATTGCTATTGTTGTTGTAGTGTTTGCCACTGTCGTTGTTGTCGTTATTATATATTCATTTATTTACTGATTTTCCGGGCGTTTTAATAAAACTCATTCATTTCATTACATATCAAAGGATTAATAATGATTTCATAAAGTTTTTCTCATTCATCGGGAACTCTTTACTACAACGCGAACGGTTCAATAAATCTCAAAAGTCGTATGTAGCTCATTACAAGTTGTTATAAAAACGAAAAACTTCTTCATAAGCGCATCGCGTTTAGTTCCTAAGAGTCAAGCATCAAAGACAGTCTTTACAATGGATAATTTCCGTAGGCTTCACCAGCAATGCCAACGAAGTGCAAGGCTCGTAAAAGAAATAAAAAATGCATAAAAAGGTGTTTTATGCCTGATTGCATTAGAGTGTTCAATAGCAACCATTAACTGAAGAGAAGGCTCGCTGCTTAGGAAAACATCACGGCATACTTTCAGTTTCTACCGCAGCAATAATTTAATCAAAGACATATTAGATGCTCGCCCCTCTCAGGTATATGGAAAACTAATTTTTTTGTATGTGTGCGTTGTAAAAACAGAAAAACAAGATTTGTTATGTCTTTCGGCTGCAGAGTTAATAAATTTTTGAAATGGACTATAAAAATCCCCCTCATAGATTTAAAGATTCGCTTTATTTTGCCCTCATAGCATAAAGTTAATTAAATGGAACGATATAATACACATTCCTTCTATTTTTAAGTAGCTCTCGCATTTAAAACCTAATACGCTACAGCTCTATGTACATATACTTCTGGCAACTTAAGCCTACGTTTTGAGGACTTTTTTATTAGATTCGCCATACGTTTATGTTACATAAAAATGTGCAAAAAAACGTCTTACTTTGTCCCTCCGTCCATACGCGCTGAGGAAGGGTTACAGATAGCGGTAGACAAACGAAGTAACGTAAATACCCCGTCTATGCAGAATTACGTACAAATTAATGGCAAATTGCAAAAAACATAATTTAAAATATGTGCAATGTGCTTTCATACGATTTACGATATTCGCATACATCGTATATAATAGATATACCAAGGAACCAAATATTTTGTTTCGTTTACATGGAAATATTTATTTTCTACGTAGGAAACACTATTTTCAGTTTGAATTGTTACCAATCTGAGTAATACTCGTAAAAATTTCTGTTAGGGAGGGCACGAGAAAAACTTACATGGTCTTACACCTGTTTTAACGAATTCGTCTAATATATTGATTCGGTTTTATACAATAACGTGGAAGTCCGGCGATAGATTCATTTAGACCGAGTGGCTCTGCGCGCTCTCTGCAATAAAACAAAACAATTTTTTTGAGTCTAAGTTGTCTAAATTTCCAATTTTCTTTCTCTTAATCGTCGAGTTATAAGGAAGCCTTTAACGTTTCAATTGTAAGTATGATTGCTGATTATATGTTGCCACGTTTTAGTAATAGCACACTAGGGATGAAAATTTGACAACCGGAATTTGCCACTAGGTGACATCTGGCAACAATAGCCAGTCGTGATACCATCCAGCACCGCAACGTTAAACTACTTTTTCTAACAACGAAAATGTTAACGTTTATGCCGTACTAAATAGCTTTAGCAAGAATAGGATAAGCTGCGCTTTGCTAGACCAAGAAAGTCCGTTATTATCGTTCAAGAAATGCAAAGCGAAGTATTTTTTTATCCGTCCATCCATCCATCCGTACGAGAAAACTTGAGAAAACTGGAAAGTGCGATTAAACCTTCGATTGCTACTTATTTCCATATTTGCATTGTTGCGATTCTGTCCGCTTATTATTTGCTTGGATCGAAGGGGCACGCACTTGCTAAGCAATCTTTCACTTTCTAAATGCCTTGAAATGCCTTGAAATGCCTTGATCAACAAATTGTCAAATCCCTTCAGGTCTAAATCTTACGCAGAGTCAAAATCTCTTCATCGAAACAGCTTCCTGGCCTGACCGCGAATGCTTAGATGGAGCTAAATCAAGCAAATAGAGTGAATGGAGAGAAAAATTCTTGAACACAGAACTTATCTACCAAGCATTCTAGCAAAAAGGCCAGTGTAAATAACGCATAAAGCTTTACGAGGGGCGAAGATTACGCTTACACTAGAATCTATGAAATTTTACTTGAATTTCTGAAAGTTTCTACAAATCAGATGATTTTAGCAATATTCCAAAAATTTTCAAGCAAACGCCTCAAAGTATGTTTTATATACATTTGAAAATGCTGCACAAAAATATGTCACTCATGTAAATGTAAAGCAAATTTTTTGCATAACAAATGTAAAGACTGCGTTGGAAATATAATTAATGTTAAAATTTATCCTAAAGAAAAATATTCACATTGAAATTGCACGCTATTGATAAAAGCCGCAAAATCATCAGCGGGATAATTTGTTGTAATAATAATGGAATATTTTGCATACGCATTATTCGAACGCAGGCATCATAACAGAAAGAATGCAATGGTATCGTAAAATAATATTTTTCAAGTTTTCTAATTGTTCTTTACTTGGTTGTTCCTTTTTTTTTTTTGGATATTTCTGTCGCTGACATTTTGGGTAAAACGATTCCACGATGTGCAAGTAACAAAGGAATAAAACATTCATACGCCAAGATGAGCCAAACAGGAGTTAAAATTATGCATTAACGAAATTTTATGTGCATTTAAGGCAAACAATGCGCAGACACACACACGCAAACAGAGATTTTTATACGCTTAAACACAAACGAGCAAACAAAAGGACGTTGCACCCTTCATAAGTACACACAACCGAAAATAGGAATTTATTTCGCAGAAGGAGAAGAACAACTAAAACAATCATCACATTACTATAAAATACGTACATACATGCATAGCATATGTGTGTATGCATGTAAGTTTTTGTAGGTAAATTTCACATTATTTAGCGTTTCATGTCGTTGAAAGTAGTGGCACTATTAAGTGCTGAAATTGAAAACCCGAAACTCGGCACCGTTCAACAAGGACGTGTATACCTATGTTTGTACTTAAACATACACACATACGCACACGCACACTGTACATATATATATATATATATATATATATATATATATATAATTACAAACACTCTGACATTAAAATAAAACAAAGTACAAATCAGTGCACAAATTGTGAGCATATGTTATATAAGTGTCTGTTTGTGTACGCGTGTATGTATCCATGTGCGATGCTTTTCTTTTCCTTTGCTCTTATGCTGCACCTTGTTAGCAGGCAGCAGTTTTTCTAACCATTCTCTTCTCTTTGTTTTTTCTTATTTCTTTTTTTGTTAATTAGTCTTTGTTTTCTTACTCGCCCGCTTCCCGCACTGTTTTCCTATTTTTCTTCATCTTCCTTACGCTCTTTCTCAACGTCATTAACATAAATTTTTACAAGAGCTATTCTTAACCCATAATTTTCCCGTTAAGTTAAAAACAGAAAGTAAGTTTTTTCTAATCGTTTCTCCCTTTTTTCATAGTTTATCTTCCCTTCCCTTTATATATTCACTCATACGCTCATTTATTTCATCCATCCATTTTGCCCTTAACGATTTTCGTGCTGTTTGTCTTAAGGATATTTATTGTGCAGGAAAATTCATAAGATTTTCACTAAATATGTAGTTCTGTTGAGAAAATTCTATTTGAAACAGATTTCAATTTCCAAATCGTCTCCAAATAAGCACGGGCGGATAAATTTTGTGCATTAGAGTGCCGCTTCCTAACTCATAAATCCAATCGAATAGAGAGGAAAAGGTTTCATGAAATTTTTAAATTACGTCAAGTTTTTGTTTAGAGACCAGATAGCCATAAACCACATTTCGTCACTAGGCCAATACAGCAAAGTAATAAGCGAAAAACAAATAATCTGAGGCCAACTCTTCCAAGTGGAGAAACAAACAATATCAAGTAATTTTAGTTATTTATCGATCGATTGATGGATAGCCGTTACATTATAAAAAATGTTCAAATATTTCGGTTAAGAATTTTGTTAGATTTCAACTCAGTGAGCTGTAAGATATCAGATGTACGAAAAAGTTCTCTGTATTTTTTCATAAATTAAAAATTGGTTTATAATTGTTACAAAGCTTCGATAATCGAAACACTGGCTATCACTATCAGTGCTCTTTTGCCTTACAGATGTCTTCGCTGCAAAAACTTCGCATTTTCGCGGCAGAATAGATATCGAGTCGTTTTCGTCGAACAACATCGGTCAGAGCATATGATACTCTGAAGGAAGCAGGTGTGGAGATTAAGCTGCATGCGGGGGTGGTTTCCTGTCCAACTTACCTACTTGCTTCCTCCGCGACCAAGAAAGCAGTATTCGCGGGTTCCGATTGCGAGTGCGTATAATTTTTCTTTCGTCGCAGCTACACCGTTTCACCACTTCTCTATTTCTTTCGCTTTTCGCCCTTCTTCCTTGCAGTCACAGGGGCACACAAATGCAGGGCATCCCCTGTGTGCCCGGTCATAGTAAAATAAAAAAAAAAAAACAAGAGGTAGCGCTTTCTGGGCATGAACATTCGATTTTGCATCCGTTTTTTATTGTCCAGACTAACTTAAAGAGGATAATTCTCACACTTTTATGACGACTTAACAAACATAACTACATGTCAACTTTCCGATTGTTGTTCTCTTTGAATAGCTGCTAAGGAAAACATTTTCCTTCTTTCTGTGCCTTTCTTATTGTCTGCAGTCGAATTGAAATTGCCTGTTGACTTGCCTGCTAACTTGTGTTGGATTTTCCTTTAGTCAAATTTAACTTACTTCACCCAATGCATTTCGCTGAGCTTCAGGGCGTTCATCGTGTTTAAGAAAGACATTTTTTGCACGAATCTTTTAGAGTATGGAAGAGAAGAACGTGCATTTGCTTATTGACGTCCATCTTATTCTTATACTTCGTTACATACTCTACGACAGCTTGTAAGGATCGCAATCTTATCCAATATCCTGCAGACTTTATTTGTACACCTAACACCAAGAACCATAATTTAAATTTTTCAATTTTCCGGATTTTCATTTTCATCTGTCTAGCACGATTTTGATTTATTTTGGTACGTTATGTAGGCACACGAGTCCTAGCTTTATTTTGCTCAACAGTTGGGGTTTTCAATACTTGTTCAAGCACAAAAGCAATTTGACAGTTAAACGAGCGAACGTAAATTGTTTTTAAATCTCATCAACAGTACGAACTATCTGCCTTTGACACGTTCTTTTTTTGGGGTTGCATTCGCTACGCATAGCACCTCCTATCGACATCCAATTATCGCAAAAACCGATAAGACAATCCAATTGGAGAAACACTCAGGGCCTGGTATACATTTCTTTAAATTCTCAATATCCGTAAAGGCACAACAACGTTAACGAATTAGGCAGGCATTCACTAGGCTGCGGCTTTTACCTATCCGTTTCTTTTGGTTAGATCCGTGCCCCTATAAACTTTAGTAACTCTTGCAACTTACCCATCAGCGACATATCCAAGTACCTCTTATAACTTCTTATTAAACTTTTACCAAAAAGACTCGGAAAGAATAGTTGAGATGTCTGAGGAATCCAAGCAATGCTAGGCTTTTCCTGCGTATTTATTAGCATCACAAATGCTTTGACGAAACTAATATATTCTTTGTTCGTGCGTTGCGATAAAACATTTCTTGATTCTTCTACTTCAGTTGACTTTCGTACTTAAATAACAGGAATTTAATTTTTCATTTGTGTATGCCTTAGAATTTGTGTTGAATAGTTGTTCAAAATACGTCTCTGCTGAAGGGGTATGTTACAGAAATTATCGCAAGCGTTCTTGTTTTTTTTTTTTTTTTTTTTTTTTACTTCTCTCTCTCTCTCTCTCTCTCTGTTTAACTTCTTTGGCTTGCGGTGTTGTAGATCCACACGAGTTGTCTTGCGTGCATAAAAGTGTTTCTTAAATGGAGAAAATTATTTCAAAAGATACTTTTTACGCAAATGCATGCATATAACTTTTGCTTTTCCACAACATCCCGCAAACAAGCAGGTGCTGATTCTACTTTTTGCCTGATAGGCTACAAAGGTTTTGGTTTTGGTTTTGCTTTGTTAAGTTTTTAACTTTAGCTTCAAGGAAGCGTTTTTTCCAGGCGACAAAGGAGAAAAAAACTGTGTTAAGTTACAGAATGTGAAGGAATTAAGTGCAGTTAAATACTCATATAATTTTATTTTATAAATTAAATCTATGCAGGAGAAAGTAGCTGATGTGTATTAAATACAAAGGATCTTTATAAAGCAATCGGTAACGTACGACATTTGTTTCTATTACAAAATTTTCTTTCCATAACTGCTTTGGCTATCACTGGCGCAAGAGCATCCGAAGGCGAAGAGCATAAGTAGGCACCAATTATCACCTATTCTGGGGTTTGTGTTTTCCTTCGCACATCTGTTCTGCCTTTGCTATGTTCTCCTCGTTACCAGCGCTTTAGAAAATCGGACATACTTTGCACGTTAAACTAAACTAACGCTCCAACGTTAAGTGGTCTACATGTAAATAAACACAACATTAGAAAAACTAGTATAAGTAGGCGAGAAAGTATTTAAGTGTAAATGCCCGGTGAGTATCAGGGGTTAACAAGTGTGTTACAGAATCCACATACAAGTTATGTTACAGGATAACCTAAGACGGAAACGCCGCGCCAATGCTATTTTTAATAGCGTCATAAATCAAAATAATAATTAAAAATTTTTATAACGAATTAATGCAAAAAAGTAAAGAAAGTGAAGAAATATTGGGAAGAATTATTATTGTTTAACGTTGGGAAGTGAGTGCGGTTTCAATGCATTTTGCTTAGGACTCATTTCGCAGTTTTACGTATATAAACTTCACCTTTCTGACGTCTATTGTACTATTATACACGGTTCAAAATAATGCCTTCGTCCATGTATCTTTCTGTCTTCTGATTTGTTGTCGGAATTCTCAAGAGTTCGAATCGTTTTTGCGGCACGAAACTAATTACTATAATAAACGGAACCGTAGGTGTCTTGGTCGATCTAAAAGAATTTTTGCTTGCGAAGCACACCCAACATCGCTAGCTTCTATAAATCAAAAAGGAAAAAAGGACGAAAAGGCGCTTCATTCCGAATGACGTAAGGTATATTAAGTTGCCGGGAGTATATGCAATACCTGCACAGAATTAAGATCGAATCACCTTCTATTACACTGATCCATTCAGAATCCGAAATAATTCAGAAAATTATACTAAATTCATCGAAATTTTTCGACCTGTCTGTCCGCCTGTCCGCCTGTAAATATAATATCCGCCCATGTATTTTCGTGTTCAATCTACAGATTGCAATTTTTGAAATGGATGAACACTAACTGTCGACCACTTCCGCTGCTGGTGTTGAGTTGGTCGTGACTGACTATAATGTTTTTGCTGCTTTACAAATTTCACTTTTTAATGCCTTTAATAAAAAATTTCCATTCAACACAGAAGACTTTAAATTAAAGTCAGTGAAAATTTCGAAGAAAAATGTCTCAGAATGTTACTCTAACAGCCGTATTTTGACCTTGCGACCGGATCGAGAGAAGGGAAGACTTGCCTTTTTGCATTCGTTTTTTTGTTTTTTTGTTAAGTCAGGAAAACCGCCCAAAGAAATGAATTTAAGCTCTATATACTTAATAAAATACTAAGTAAGTTTAGAAATAGATTCAGAATCAAAAATTCGTTCTTGCTTTGTTATTTGAAATTATAAAGAAAATGACAACAACAATTTACGATATCCATTGCACTGCAGGTTCATGTGGACAAATCTTCAAGTTCATCAAAATCGAATCTCTCAAAAGACTTATTGTGGTGCTCGGAAAACCATTTCGTTTTTTGTTTTTCAACAGATGACTTGCGTTCTCATTACATATTTGTGTCGACAGCTGGTATACCAAAGGCTGTTTGTAGAGAAGTTGGCTTTTTTTTGCGCAATAGCTTGGGTTTAGTGCCCTATCAGATGTGGAAAGCTGAAGAGAGCAGTATTTTCGGTATGTTTTACTTTTTACACCTTACACCGCTTATGGTACAAGCGTTTATTAAGTTTTTACACATTTAATAGGTTGAGATAGACCCACTTTTTATCATACCAATTGATTCAGAAAGTCATACTAAGTCCGTCTGTTTGTTTGTCTGTTTTATTTTCTTTGAGGTATTTTTACGAAATTTGGTACATCGACATGTTTTAGCCCAATGATTCGGATCAGGTCACCTCTTCGCCCAATCCTCATGTACAATCTTATTTATTAAAATTCAAGTGGCGTAGGGAATTCATGGGTAATGACAACCCATTATTCTTTTATTTAGTATCGAAAGATAAAAATACTGTTCAAACAAGAAAAAAATTATTGAATCCGCCCGGTCTACCGGAAATTTTGTAGTCTGATTTTAGCCGATTTCAGCTAAACGAGTTAATATCGTTTGTTCGTTAACAGCAAACTTCAACGATAATCCATAGGCGCTCTGAACATAGATTCAACTGTGACCTTCGATTCTCACGCGAACTCGTGGCTTAATCGTGAGGTGAAAGTCATCTTTACGAAATTTTACGAACTCGTTTGGCACTGCCTGCTGTGTTGTAGTAACCCAGCAACCGAATACACTATAAATGTTTCTTATGGCTTGTGCAACTTTCAACACAAAAAACATTTCTAATAAGCTCTTAATGTTTATTAATATTTTTAATTACGAATTTCATTCTCAGCGACTTAATATACGGAGGCAATATATTGGCAGAAAGCCAGTGCTTTGTAAAATTTCGTTCCTACAATTTTGATATTGAAGAGGCAGCTCGTTCTGCCAGCTATTGAAGCACTTGAAGCTGATGAAGACAAAATAAAGTCAAACCGCCGAACGGCAGCTCTTGAGGCCACTGGGAGATAAAGTTTATCGAATTCAACACTTCGTGATAAAATATTTAAAAACTATAAGAAAATGTAGCTTTATTTTGGATCAGTTACAAGGCAGGAGTAGTTAATTTAAAACCTATTTGAACGTCTTGATGGACAAGACAAACCTCTCAACATATAATTCAAGGAATGAATAAATTCCTTTTGGCGAAATATAAGAAACTTCTCCACGTTTGACGAAAGAAATGCTCATAGAAAACGTTGTCAATATTTAATTTGAATTAATGTCATCTTTTCGGAGCTCTTTAAGAAATAGAGACATCTTAGAGCATAAATTGGCATTTATTTTGACCGCTAGCGAGAGCCACCATCAGTAGCCTCAACTTTTGTAGGAATAAAATTTTAATTAATGACCCTAAAGATACTTGTAACCCAAGCATGCGCATTTCAATATGAAGGTGAATATCCGCGTGATATAAGTAGTGAGACTGGAATTGGTGAATTTTTCCGGTTTCTCTTCGTTTTTCTCTCTCGGGGTGTCTCTCTATTTCCTTCGCTCTTTATCAACGCCCTCATCTAAATCCTGCTTTTTGTTTATGTTCTTGTTTGCCTTCTCTTTGCTTACTTTTTTGCTTGTACCTTTGCTTTGCTCTCTCTTTCTGTTCTTCTTCTTCTTCTTGTTTCTCATTATGTTTACCTAAAGATATTTTTGGTTTTGTTTTGATTTTTTGAAATGGTTGTTGTTTTGTTGTGCCTTTCCTATGACAATTTGTTTGTATGCACTTTTTCAAGTGTCAAACTTGTGTTTTTGAACTTTGCCCACATCCACTCATATAAAGACGTAAAGTGTACAGCGCAGCAATGGTGGCGGCGGTGGTATTTAACATTTATTGTTTTATTTTTTATTCTTTTGTGTTTGTATGTGTGTGTATGTATGTGTGTGTTCTAGTTGATTTTTCATTTACAATAATGTCACTCATGTTCTATTTTCTGTTTTCATGTCGACACACACAGATACATATGTAATGATTATTTAAGATCACAAAAAACTTTCATAGAGAAATGTAAAGAAGAAAAGGCAGCTTTTTTTTATTTCTAGCTCACTTACCCTTCTCTTGCAACTGCTGACGTTTCACATCGCCTTTCAATATTTCGGCTGTATGAACCAATTCATTGAGTTGCGGTTTCTTCGTTTTCAACTCACGTAAAATCTTCTATTACCGGCAAAAACGAAGAGAAATTTATATTTAATATACATTTAGAATTTGAATTTCAATTAGAATCATGCTCAACTTACCTCTTGCTTCTCAATGGCCATACGTATCGCGTCGATATTATCGACGGGAACACTTTGTATTTTAATCATGTTCTGTTCCCACGTCAACCAATCTGAAATTTGTAAGACCGATTTATCGAACCCTCCGGCCAAAGCGCCGCTGCCACTGGGTTCGTCGATGTAATCTGAAATCAAAGAACAATTTTATGAATGTATGCACAAACTATTTCATGAACTTCGAAGACTGTTAAACACACACGTTAAGAATATTTCCGTTAGCCTGTTGCCTCGAACGGCAAAAGATTAAAAGGTTTTCCCTTGCGGTTAGTCTTAGAGTATTTTATCTCCTAAACCATAACATCGCGCTATTCCCGCTGACAGTCGCAAAATTATTATTATTATTATTATTCATTAATTGTATCAATTACAATTAAATTGTATTATTAATTCTTCATCCCACATTGAAATGGTGGTAAGTTTTTTTCCAATTTTCGCATGAATATTTAAATATTTTGCTAAGCAAGGATTAATGCAAACCGTCTCACCTTTTGGGGGGTTTTCTTACAAAAATTCTAGTGTCTTTGATACATATACAACTCCCAGGCAGTTTTTCTTATAAAAATTCTACTATTTTTGATTCATGTACAACTCCCAGGCAGTTTTAAATGAAACGCGCTTGCATATATTTTGTTCAGCAAAAGGCGAAAGTGATAAAGTAATGTGTCAATGCACGCTAACAGTTACCCTTCCATTTAGCATTATTGAGTTATTGAGTCCAGACAGACGGTAGTCATGGAGCCTTCGAAATTGCATTTTCAACATTCATTACTCTTGTTGTTTGATTTGTAGAAATCTCCTGCCGAAGCCCATTAAACACTTTTAGAAACTGACTGTGATGCTGCTCCCTCATATCCCAATAGCCACCTTAAAAGTAGTCATTTTAAGGTCAATGACACAGAAAGGCAAGACTTCTTGGACGAAAAGCCAGCTCAAACTCTCAAAGAACTTTCAAACAGCTTAGCAATTGCTGAATAAACTGTTTCTTGACAAACGCATGCAGTGGGAAAAAACGAAATGAACATGGCTGCCGTACTAATTGACTGAAAATGATTTTTCGAATCATTTTTTGCGCCGTATTGCGACTGGCAATGAAAAGTGGATCTACTACGACAATCCTAAGAGGAAAGAGCCATGGCTTAGTCCGGGAGAACCATATACAGTGACACCGAAGCGAAGTTTTCATGGTCATAAATTTATGCCGTGTGTATGGTGGGACCAGCAAGGTTGTGCAGTGTGTTGCGATCTGCTAAAACCGAATTAATCTGCTACTACAGATGTTCATCGACGCCTTGTCATGTCTCTTGCAAAAGAGACCAGCAATGGCGGCCGGCGAATATCGGCACAAATAACACTTGGGGTTAACATACACAGTCCTATTTTTTAATATACACAGCTGACAGAGATCCATCGAGAAAGATTTGTGTGTAGTACACATTCCTCGATTCCTACGAATGGCAAACATTTTGCGTTTTTGTGCTTGTTGTGTCGATAATAATCGCTTTTGAAATTACAGAATTTTTCTATCCATGTTCATGACATGTTAAATAATAATAATAATTATTATCCCAACATTCAAAAATTTACAATCTTTTCATTTCACTTTGCTAAAACCAACCCCATTGACTCACATTTCCAATCTCATCTGCTATTAGCACTCATTAATGATTGCATTAAAGTATGCTCTAATTACAAAAAAGCAATGCGATTATTCCACTCCTATAAATTCACTTCAAGAATTTGTTTCATTTATCATCTAGCCTTTGAATTGTCAAACAATTTATTTCGCTAATCAGCAAAATACTCACTTTTTCAACCAAACATTTTTTTTAAGAGAATTTTTTAGTCCTACTTTTATGAAGATAAAGAAACACTTCAATGTATTTAAATGTATATCTCTGTTACATACTAACGCTAGTTAACCTTTTTGGCTGGCTTTAAACAAAGTTTATTGAAAAGCTATAGGCTTATCATTTTGTGGACCCTACACGCAACTGGGCAGCATTTCATTAATAAAGTTAAATTAAAAAAGAAGAAAAAAAAATGTAAGATAAACTTTTTTATTCTTTGTAGAAGAACGAAAATAGTTTAGTATTG
This sequence comes from Glossina fuscipes, assembly GCF_014805625.2. Classification (NCBI taxonomy): domain Eukaryota; kingdom Metazoa; phylum Arthropoda; class Insecta; order Diptera; family Glossinidae; genus Glossina; species Glossina fuscipes. The sequence continues at coordinate 8,299,945 of NW_023998455.1, forward strand.
AATTTATTTCCTAAAGGAAATTCTCGTAAAGTATGCTTTTTTCTCTTTCGAATAATCAGCCAGGAAATATACTGCAGTTTTCCCAATAACTTACATGCGTTGCGCTAGCTACTAACGTAATGAAACGACTAAAACTATGCTACAATTTTTAGCAGAATGTAATATAATGTTCTAATTTTTTCCTACTTGAACTCTTAGTTATCTTTGACTTGTCAATATTTTCATATTTACACATTTCAAACTTTCACTTTATTATAGTTGAAAGTAACCGACGAAACCGCAAGGTTATGAGCTTCAAATCTATGAACAATAAAAATAAAGAAAATCTTCAAGTATTCTTACGCAAATAACAGTGTACTCGGTAGTGTATTGAATGCGGTGCACAAAAGAATATAGAAGCAAAGTCTGAGAGGCGGAGAGACGGAAGTAAGAACATGTAAGTTGCAGCTAAAACATACTTTAGTTAAACACTTGGCAGGAAATCATAGCGAAAGAAAGAAAAACACATCATAAAGACGAGAAGTAAAACCTAGAAAAAGCTTAAATGATATTATGGCTCATAGGGAGTGTGAATAACCGTAAGGATTTAAAAACACTAAGAAGGGAATATTAACAAAAACGGAGCAATAGAAGCAACTATATAGATATTTTTTTTTTTTTTTTTTTTTCAAGGTAAAATATATATAAAATATATATATACATATATATATATATGTATATATATATATATATATATATACGTATACTGAGAAGTGCAAGCGCTGTAAAGTCATTTTAACAATTCGAGCATTTTATAGAGTTTTCATTTAACTTAGAGCAGAGAATAGAGGAAAAAAAAGTCAACAACTCCTACACAGTATATTTACAACCAAGCAAAAATCAAATGACAAATTTGAATAGCGTCGCACACGTAGAAATGTTACGGTAACAAAAACCCTGTCATAATTCATTAAAAAACAAGCCGTAAAGGATGTCTGGAGAAGAAGAACAGTAAGAAAGAAAATCTCTCGCTTATAATAACAACACCGGCACTGTAAACATAGTCTATGCACATTTAAATATTAAATGGGCAATTGCCTCTCTCCCTGCTGTAGTTCCTTCTTGTTTTTTTTTCCTTTTACTGCTTGCTCTCTTCTCTAACCATACAAAGTACATTGACTTTACACATATTGATGTGTGTTTAAAAGCCTGGATGATGTGTAAAATATTATGTGGAAATAATTTTCATATTTACTTATGTCTAAAATGACTTTTGTGCAATTTATGTGACATTTAGAAAGAGGAAAACCCAAGCAAACCTAACGCAGCAGAAGGAAATCGAATGTGTATTTAATTATTTATAATTAAATTCTGTAAAGATTAATATAAGATATTAAAATACATTTTCAAGTAATAGTAATAGCACTAGTAGTAGTAGTAGTAGTAGTATTAGTAGAAAATTTGAAATTAAAAAAAAATGTAAGTGAACGTGAACCGCTTTCATTCTTAGTTGTTAGCCCAAAGAGATGAATTTTAAAACTAAAGGAGGACGGGTCCTAACAACTAAGGAACTAAGGCGAATCTCCAAATTTTGGAAAGCACTAAACGAAAGGAGTCTTGGAGATCAACTACTTCGGGTTTTTTCTTGGGACTGCTGATAATAGACAGGTCGGAAGCATTTTCGTTCGGTGTTTCTTAAAAACTGTAAACTGGATTTCAACTCGGATTTCAATTTTTCTAAAACTAATTAAATTGTTTTCAAACTTTTGTGTTCCATGCCGGCTTTCTTAGGTTCAAGAATGTGAAGAAATGCATGGACGGAATAAATTTGGGGGCGAAGAAAGTAAAGTGCAAGTTTTCGTGCCTTTGGGTTTCTTAATAATTCTCTAAGCAACTTGCTTATACAAAAGAAGGATAGATATAACTATATGTATGAATCCATTACGAACCAAAGTCTTATTAATATATGATAGGACTAGGTTTATGAATAACATCTGTGTAGGAAACTTATCTAGAGGATAATGTAGGACTACGCATGAAATTTGCTTGGTATCGCAGTAAAGTCACCGGCTTAGCCAAAGAGCCAATCCATTACGTTAGCCTTCAGCCAAGAGTAGTAACGTACATCAAATTTTTGTTATTTTTTATAAAAGCAAAAAGAAAAATGTAAACGTACCTAAATAAAAAATAAACGCCAAAGAACTTTTATTTTGGAATTATTCCAATTTTAATAGATTTGGTGAATAAAGCAGAAAGTGTTTTACAAAGTCATTAAAACATTAAAGTCATTAAAAAGTCTTTCCATTATTAGAAAGAAATGTCTTTTGAAAAAAACTATTTTGACAAAAACTTCTTTACGTGTATAAATGTTGTGTGCTCCTATTACATTTATCGCACTTTGTGTAAGTTTTGCGCTTTTGTTTTATCACTTATTTGAACCGAGAATTTGAACATATTCGCCTTTGTGTTGGAATATTAATACTTTATTGAAATCTCTGGATGATTAACAGTTAAATGTCTATTTGATGTTGTTGTTCTTCATTTATTGATGTCCTTTTGTTCTTCAGAGGAAGAAAATTTGCTCTTATTTATCCTTTTTTTTTTTTAATGTTTATTTTGCAGGCAAACACAAAAATTTCTTTCCTTAGCACAAATCCTTTACTTTCATAAAAATTGTTTTTTTACAAACGATAACTTTTCATATTTAAATTTTCGAGAATTTCCGTTGTGTACCTTTCGGCGCGAGTTTTAGATTTGAATGACCTGTAAAGCTTAACCGAAGCGATTTTAATAGTCGAACATAATTCATTGCCAAGTTTATAAGACCTGTCTCTGCCAAGTGATGGTAAGGAAAGCTCGGAACAAAGTTTTAGGGTCCACGTACGTAACAACGCAGAAGCTTCAGTAAAGCTGTAGACAACATTGTATACACTGTATGTAAACCTCAGTTTTTTGGCAGCAGCGCGAACAAAGCAAAGTTCTAAACCTGGGCATAAAGCACAGCCATGGAAAACCTTTCAAAAAAATGTAAAATATCCTACAATTATGGCTAGCAGCGGAGACAGGTATGTAAAACATGAAACTTTAATTCCCTTTTGTTCCGCGTAAGAGTAACGAATGTCACAATGTTTTGCAACGAATAAGCAAAGTTTTGCGTATCGCAAAGTTTTCCCAAAGCTTCAACGATAATTTTTCAAAATTTCAGATGACAAATTTCCGTTACTCCCCACAACCATTTTTGAAGCGATATTTCCATATAGAGAAGATTAAATAATTTACTTCAGAGCTTCTAGCAAACATTGATTTCATGGGTATGATGGAAAGCAATACTTAATAAATCTCTCCACATTCTTCTGCGAACTTCTTATGAGTTCTATGTATAAAAAGGGGGAAGGTGTGATGTTAAGCTACTTATACTTTCGAGAACACTATAGTTAACGCTAAATATTAACAATCAAGTAGCGGACGCAATGCGAATGGAGAAGTTAAATAAAAGTGGAGAATGGAGAAAAGCGAAGGGCGGCAAATTTGGACGGAGGTGAACTAAAAAGGAAGCGACTCCCTTATTTTCGAAACCCGTTTGCCTTTTTTTAGAATTGGACCAGAAGAAAACGTTGACAAGTTTAGTGCTGTCGCCATGCGAAAGAAAAGCATAATAAACTCTTCACTGGCAACACAAAGGCAAAGAAAAGAAAAACTGATTGATAGGACACCAGCTCGTTTGCCTTCTTTTTGACTGGTAAGGTAAGGAAAAACACTTTTTCATGCGCATTCATTTCACCATGTGTAATAGATGATTGTCGTTAAATTTTTACATGGAGGGTGTTTGTTGTTGTTCAAACAAACAAAAAAATGTGCAATCAGTTATGCAAAGTTTGACATAACAAGACTATACTAAGGAATTCGACAAAACATTAAAACACAAAAGTTAATAAAATTGAAGAAGACGCAAAGAAACGAAAACACTGCGCGGAATAATCGGCATTTCTCATTAGAATGTTCTTAGCAATTTTGTGCCTCACTTACCTTTACCAACATTTAGACTTTTGTTCAGCTTGGACAGTGACTTCAGTTCTGTTAGCGACAATTCAATCTGATCGGCATGGTTTTGTAAATTGCTTTTGATCTAAAAAAAAAGAATAATATTGAAAAGCATTGTCCATGACATGGGAAGCGCAAAGCGAACCTGTTCGATATCATTCATCATGGTGCAGCTAACCTTTGGCATTTGTTCACTTTTGCCAATAGCGTTGACAATCAATTTTAAATCGTCACGGCGATCCTAAGGAATAAAATGATTGTAAAAATGGTTCGAAATGGCAACAAATTGAAAAGATGTGATTTTTTTTTTTTTTTCGTGAAAGAGACAAACTTTCAAAACTGTAAAAGTGTTGGGGAGAAGAAAAGAAAAAAACAGAAGAATGGAAAAATCCAACAAAATTCAAATAGGATGACAATGTGAAACATGAAGAAAAGTTAATTACAATAAATTCAGTCGACATAGAAAACATAAAAAAAAAAAATCACGCATACATCACACTTGAAAAGTTTTCACCGTTTGCGTTAACCAGCAAAATTGCATTGAAAGATAAAGACTCGATAGATTTCCGCAATCTTTTCGACTAAAGATTTTCTTCACATTGACTTTCGCAAACGTTTTTCTCTAAGGTATAAACAATATTTATGTTGCAATAGTAAATTTTTCATATGTTTACTTTAGCGTTTCCAAATTTTCACTGAAATATTTTTCTATCGACTAGAATCGGTGTAGAAGCCTTTAATACATTTTTCTCATTTTTTTTATAACAATTTTCTTTTGCAAAAAAAAATATAAAAAAAAACTTTGGAAAACGATCAATGGATTCTCTTTGGTGCTGAGAGAATTTTGCACATTTGGATCGGCTGACAGCGCTTGTTATTGCTTTACGCGTTCGGCTATTTATTCATTTCGCTTTGGTATTTTTCACGTTTTTTAGCGTCAAGGCGTATGTAGATGTGATACATATTTATTTTAAAGGGCATTCTACCTAACATGAACGTAAACTATAAGTTATACCGTAAAAATAAGTTCAAGCAATTTTTTCTTTTTATCACAATTTGTTGATCATGACGCTTATATGAGTCATAAGCCAATGTAAAGCATTATTAAGCGATTCAAAAGAATTCCTCTCTCGTTCGACATCTCTCTGCCTCCATCGAATGTATATACTGCGATATATCTATGTACGAAGCCTAATCAACCATTTAATCAAAAAAACGAAGAAAGCTAAACCGCTTGGTTCATTAAAATTTTAAAAGCCTGCTATATTGTACCTTGCTGTGGTTTTTTTTTAAGCGACTCTATTCGATCTCTTCTTGCTAAGTATTCGTTATCTAAGCTTTATTTACATATATCTGATCCTTTGCAATATTTGCTTTGTAGCTAAGCATTTGCATTTCAATTCAATTGCGATTTTGATCGCAATCGCAAGCAACGTTAAACACAATACTTTTGCGTAGCACACCCAACTACACACATGTATAGGTGATCAATCTCTTTCATTCTCTGCCTCATTTTACGCTCATGTTGTTTCCTCTTTCTCTCTTTCTTTTCTCTCTTCCTCTTGCTCTTTTTTACAGCATTCCACGGAGAGGATATAGAGTACGTTCTTCCCTTTTCTAATTTGATGCAAACTTGTTTTTGATTTTTTGTTTATTTACTTATGTCTTATGTTTGTTTTTTTTTTTCCTGATCGTCAATAATTTTTACTCTAAACATTTGAAAACAATCCAATTAAACTTTGATCTATAGACCGAATGTCTTACGCTAATTTTATGAGTTATTCTGGCGGGCATTGGACGATCAGTATGTTAAATTAAATGAAAAAGTCTAGCTGTGTGTGAATGTGTGACTATAAATAAATTTGTTTTTATACTCATTTTGTCAGGACGTTTGCAACACACAGATCGAAGCTTCGAATACCACACAAAGTACATTTCATCGGTATCAAATTTTAAAAGTCCATCTGTCGGGCTAATGTCTGTTGAAAACATACTCTTGCCACAAAAGTGAAGCTATCGACTTTAAATTCGGCAGAAACAATGGAATTTCTTGCACACAGGTTGGTATGGTTCATATGAGCGAAATTGGCCGAAGGACACGCTTACAGTACTGGTTGAAGAGAGTAGATCTCAGTTTTTTAAACAGAATAAGAAATCAGGTTTTTGCTCATTGCTCATAAATGCACAAAATTTGGAATTTATATTCTATAGGCGATGCGATAGTACCTGCGGAAAAATTGGCTACGCCCACCCAGAATTATTTAATACTAAGTTTTTCTTCGACACTTTTATAACGCGCAGAGAAAAGCATCAAAGCCTCCATAAAGTATATAATTTCATGGGCGGCTTCAAGTTTGGAAATCACCTAAGCATGTCCATGTGTTCACCAGTCCATCTGTCGATTTACCCAACCGTGTAGTATCTTTCGCAGGAAGGAAGATATGGCCTACAAATTTTCAAAATAATTTGAAAATGACCCAACCCGGTCAAAGGGCACACCGACAACGCCACACGCGCCACGCTGCAAAAACTGGGAACATCTTTGCCTTTCTTGGTTTTTACTCATTACTCAAAAACTACAACATAAACTTAATATGAATCTCCAGTCTCGGTCGCGATCGAACAGAGTTTTTTTATTCGTTGCACTTACATTAATTTCAGATAATCTTTTTTCCAATTCCGTAATTGATTTGCTTTCCACAGGCTTTTCTATCAGATCGTTAATACGTTTCAAACCCTTTGAGATCAGCTCCTCTAAATTAATATTTTTTAAACTATTACCGTCCAAGCGAGAGGTTTGAGAGGTCAATGTTAAGCTATCACTAACAGGAACTTTAGGTCTGAAATAAAAATTTCATTTGGAAAAGAAAGTTCATCTTAAAAAGTTTATATGAAAGAACTCACTTTGTTTGTTGCACCTCACGAAATTTCTCCCTTAAAATAATTTGATTTTTCATAACTACCCGAGAGATATTACCCTGTTTGCCGTGAGTCTCCAAGACCAGGGAATCACCCTGCGATATTAGAGTCGCAGCATCAGGAGCTATAAGCATTTTTAAGTCTTCTACAGCTCTGTAAAAATACATTTCACGTAACGTAATTAATTTGCTAATATTTTTGCCTCTCTCTGGGTCTCTCTGCGTCTTACCTTTCGCCTTCACAGCATTTTTCGATTTTTTCTTTCGTCTTTTCGAGACGATGGATCATGTTTTTTGCTTTGCTCTCAAACTCCAAAACTCTTTGCTCTAAACTCAGCAATTGTTTTGTGTTTGTTAGTTCGGTGAGAGCGCTTTTTAGGGAAAGATTGGAATCGTCCAGTGAAGGAGATTGTGGCAAAATTTTATTGATGAATGTGTTGGGCTTCTTGGCGGATGGTGTTTCAATGCGGCTCTAGATTTTTAAAATATATAAAGCGACAAGAGAGAGAAAGTTTAATTGACAACACTTGCAAGTTCAATTCAATTTTTGTTTTTATTTTTTCTTTTTAGCTTTGTGGCATTTACTTCTTTTGAATAAAAATCATACCGTATCACTATCGGAGTCAATGGGTTGAGTCATTTCCATTGAAAACCTTGGTATATCCTCATCATCGGAGAATACCAAAGGCTCTACATCAAAACTTAATTCTTTGTCTGGATTATAGAAACTATCTCGAACCATGGCGTCCATCATGTTATTATCCAACTCATCCGTGGCCGCATGTAATTGACGCCAACGCTTCACTTTTGGTTTTACATAGCTTGGCGTGCTGGTTGCAGGCATATCCGTTTCTTCTTCCGAATCTCTTAAAATATCACGTTCGCTTTCCATACGTTTGCGCTTTTCTTCGAAAGAAATTCGTTGTTTCTCTACCCGCAAGATCGGTGTGCTAGAGTTATTGGCATCCGGAGGCCGTAGCTCAACTCCTGACTCTTTCTCCGTCTCTGACTCTTCTATAAGCGGTGTTCGAGGACTTTCACATAAAGATCGTTTGCTTTTCGATTTTTTTAACTCACGCCCCTCAGCATCCAGACGCACAGAGGAATCTGAATCTTCAGAGACGTCTATAATTTGTACGGTCTCTACATATTCGGGAACGAATGGCTCTACGCTTTCTAATATGTTAACGGTATCGACAATCTCTCCTTGCTGCGGTTCAAGGTCGTTTGTTATGTGCACCGACATTTTATTGTTATTTATATTTTTCACTTTGACTTCGACCATTTGCGCTTGAGGATCAGCATTTTTGCGCTTCAGTGGCAATTTTTGGCCATTTACGTTACTATTCGCTGCTGTTTCGGTGGCTGTTTGGGGATTCTTGGAGATCTGTGAGAAGAGAGCGCTCGTTTCAGCTAAACGGAACGTTTGTGGTGGCAACAAATCTGGCAATACTTGTGCTTGTTGTTGTTGACATTCAATGTTATTTTCAACACAACCCACCTGTAAATTCTGAGTTGTTGGTGACGACTGCATGTTGTCTTTAGATTGAACAGTTTCGTTCGACGAGGGTGTTCTAGCTCTGCGTTGACGTACCGTATTACTGACCACCACAATTTCAGTGTCTTCTGTCACGGGCATGTTCAACTTGTCCGTTTCATTTAAATGCTCCAAACTCGACGCTTGTTCATATTTAGTTTTCAAAGCATCCTAACCAAAAATTTTTCAATACAAAAAATTTTAGAATACGAATCATTTTCCACATAGAGAAACAAAGTGATCTCAAACCATTTTTCAAAAGGTTTCTACCAAAAATAACTCCAAAAATTAGGGGAAGCATACCATATTTAACTTATATTTCAGCGTTTTCATAAAACCCCAAAAAGTTTTATAATAGAGAAAAACAAAACAAAACTACAAAAATTATATAAATTTGCACAAAATAATATGTTTTAGTTTTTAGTTTTTTATTTTTTTATTTTATTTATTTATTTATCTGTTTTTTTTCTTTTTTCTTTTATGTTTATTAATCTCTGGAGAGCTTTGGTGGTATAAGTTGTGGTGAGTTATCATCCCAGGTGAATGAGATATTATAATGGTTTACAAGGGACAAATATTAAAAATGTTCTTTGTTGTAGTTTTTATTGTTGTTGTTGGAGCCTTAAACCCATTTACTTGTTTACTGTTTGTTTTGTTTTTAATCCTTATGTTGGTTATGGATAATGACTTCAACACCATTGACACAGTAAAACTTTACAACGGGTATATGGTAATGGCGGTGGATGGATGAGAGGATGTCGATAATTACGGTGGTGAACTTCTTTGCTTTTTTTGGTTTTTGTTATATAAATATTTTAATAGGAGAAAATATATG
>NW_023998455.1:8334254-8353004 GCF_014805625.2 Glossina fuscipes
AAGATGGGTTTGTTATACTCAACTCTTTTGTTCGCTTCTCCTCTCTCTCTAACTCTTAATAATCAAAATGATCTTCGATACTTATGGCGCCTCACGATCAGGTGACCATATGATATGAAGTCCAGCATACGGAGTAAGACACAAAAACATAACTTGTAGATAGTATATAATAAAGCGGCAACACGACTGATACTTAAGAAGGCTGGATCCAAGATAGTTATACAAGAAACACAATCGGATAGGATCAAGTTTGAGAATGACCTTTTATAATTTCTTAGTCACGATCAAGAACAAAAACCTTCAATGAAAACCAATGACATTAAAGTCGGTCAAGGAAGCCACAAAATACCCCACAACTCTTCATCATTCATTTTGCAAACAATATACCCAAAATTGGATATTTTTTCCTGGAAAGTCGTGCTTATCACAAAATCTCACAAATTGGAGGATATCTGAAACATCACATGGCGTGATCCAAATATAGCAAACTTAATTTATTTCCCGAAAAGATCTTTCGGTTTTTGTCATAAAAAAATAGAAAATATATTTTCTTTTCATGTAAAAGTTCGCTTTACATGATAATCCGTATTTATATTAGAGTCTAAAAAATAGACCTATATGATCCAAATTCCCTACCTACAGATTTTTATCATAACATATTAAAAAATAAACCTTTTTCTGAAGGACTTACCGTTCATGAGATATCTTATATGTAGTGGGCTCCAAGAAATAGACAAGTGAGGCTCGAATTGGTTCCCTTAATTTTTATGTCAAGTTCCTACCATTACCCCGTTTACATTAAAGAATTAGGCGATTTTGGCAAATAAGGATTTGACTTTCGTGAGAACCCTTATATGGGGTGACATCCAAGGAGTAGACCCATATATTGAAATGTTGGAAATACCATTTTTTGCCAATAGAAACTTTTCAAAATAAGGAAAGTGGTCGAAAAAGTGGATCGATCCAAAGCTTTTTTAATAATGTTCGTCTTTAAGTAAAAGCACGTCAGTGTACCAAGTTTCATCAAAATATATCAAAAATCGCTGTCTGTAGGTTGAACGCAAAATTGCATGCACAGAAGGACAGACAAGCTCGGATCAATTCAGAAGATGACTCTAATGATAATCGGTTTAATAAAAGTTGAGTCTACCTTAAGATCTTACTTTCGAAGATCTTCTTGAAGTTTAGGAAACCAATTACACTTAATTTCGTCCAAAGAAGGCAAATGAGCTTTTGCGTATAAAATATATTGAATATTTGACTGACTGCATTCTTTTTTTCGTCAGTAAAGTAGCAGATATTATTTATAGTGGCCCTTAACATCTCTTAGCGCACAGATTATAAGCTTCAACTCATTCGGAGGAGATATTATAAGGTTGAAAAAGGCATGAACAGGTTTGTTAAGTCACTCCCACAATTAATATTAAATGGATTTCTGTCGTTCTGGTGTGCGGCAAACACATGTATATTTGAAAATTTGGTATTAAAACTTTTCGTTACACAAATCTTTTTCTTTAAACAAATCTTATCTTTTGCAAAGAATTTATTTACATAAGAAACAACAATTATCTTGAGGTATAGAAGATAAAATTCCTACAGAAGGTTAAAAACTATAATTTTTATTCATTTTGCATCTATCGCAATTAAAGTAAAATACTTACTTATGAATTGGCGACGGTACTCGTCATAACCAATGGTTGGAACCAAAATGTCTACAGCTTCATCGCGATCTTTATCATCCTCGGAGGGGATATCGCAAATCATTTCATTATTTCCGCTAAACATACTAAGAATTCCGATTTATAAAGGATCTTCGGAGATTGAATAGAAATTATTTTAAAGACTTTAAAAATAAATACGAATTTCATTACACACAAAACTTTCTTTTCATGTTATTTTAATTTTGTTTCCGAACAGAGGACTAAAAAACAATTTAGCATTCAGAACCTTCGTCAAGATGTTACATAAGCGTTTTTTGAACGTCGTTAAAAAATTTCCTTAAAAACAATCTACCATAATATCGCATCAATAAATCACAGCATACTTCTTAGAGCACCAAAAAATTGTATTACACTTTTTATGTGATGTTTTTTTTTCTTGCTTAGCTTTCAGCGTCTTTGCACTTGAACTTAATTGGTAGGCGAGCTACAATTTTTAAATTGAAGCACTTTTCCTTCAACGGAATTATTTAAAAAGCATAAGAAAACTCTTTAACGCGGTTCGGTTCTGACATTGCACACACGCAACAATTGTTACCGGAGATCTAGCAAACTTTAAGACAAGTGTTAACTAAATTCAAGTTAAATCGCAATGTTTTGCTGGTAATTAAACTATAAATAGTAGTACCTCCTAACCCTCTGCCAGCCGACGTTAGATCTTAACGAGCAGTCCGCGTATTACAAATGAAAAGCTATTCTCTATTAATTTTATTTTTAATGGTAATTAGATTGCTGTACCAGAAACTCATTCTAAGCATAGGAGAAAACCGCTGAATTATTTCTTCTCTAACGTTGGCTTCTCTTAGCTTCGCTCTGTTCATTCCTTATCGCAAAGTAATTATGTTTCACGTCATCAATTAAAATGTGCCAGCAGTTTCGGTCTACTTTTCAAACAATCATAGATGCAAAGGTTTAAACCGAATTTTACAGTACTTACCGTCTTACATCTGTTTAGGTAATTTTTTCAAATAATTCATGTCAACAGGTCCTTAACGGACATAATCGAAATCCAATCTATTTACGCTATCAACGACTTCGCACATCTACAGGTTTGATTAGTTTCGAAATAAATTTTTGAAGGAATAATTATAATAACCAGCTGACAGATCTTGAAACGCTTGTAGCTAGATATTATGAAAACTTGTTCGATCTTGTAAACGTATTGGACACTCGCAATCGCTCATTGTATCACATTTTATGAAAGGTAGGAAACGTCGTTATAGAGTCAGAATACCCTTTAGTGCGGTGCATACTCCATTACACGGATACAAAGGTACACTGAGCCGCTTCAATAACTGCGTTTCAATATAAAACTTTTTTAATTTTTTAAAAATTTATTTAGTTTCATTAATTTGTATACAATATTTAGACATCAACAATAAAAATAAACGCGATCTCTAATACTGGACCAACGTCTGTACGAGCGCTTGTTATATGACCCACATTGAAATGGATAAGTTAGATTAACATTAAAATGGTTCTCTTTCTGTTAAATTTCTAGTTGAACGTAGTGGTACATATTTAAGAAACTCCGTGCAATCACCGCACCAATGCAATCAAATCAGAAAATTTCTTGTCATCTTCTTTCTTGTTTTCTTTATTTGCATTTATTGAAAACAAGTCCGTAATTTCTTTGCTCTCTCCATTCACCACAAAAGGGAATTCTAATTGGGAACGGATGCAAGGAGAAAAACCAGATGGCGCCGATTCAAAATCATTTCACAGTAAGAAGCTTGAAGCAATAGATGTTTGCGAAAAGAAAAAATTTAAAAAAAGGCAAGAAAAAGAGGTTAGAAATTAGAAAAAGACATTTGTTAAACATATACATAAAAGTGAAATAAGAAAAATCAAAAAAAATTTTAAAATTTTAAATTTTCTTTTAAAAAATTTTAACAAAGTTATAAATTTACATTTATTGACGGTAAGCGCATTTATTTAAAATATTTAAAGTATTGAGAAGGGGACCCAGCTGAGATTTCTATACTTTTTCTGGGAATCTCTTTGGTGCCTCCTTCGTTTCTAGCAATTTCAAATAATTTCGTAATTTTGAATTCGATTTTATGATTTTATGAATTACTCAATAAAGTCTAATGTTTTTTCAAGTGAATTTATTGGCGCGTACGCCCCGATATTTTAGGTTAGGCGTTATTAAAAAGAAAGGTTGAATGACTCCAATGCGAAAGTGGTGCGAAAAGGTTACATCCGCATGTTTTAGAGGCTTCGGAAGAAATTTATTTATTCAACAAGAAGAGGCATCTAAATCTCAGGAAGAATTATTTATTGCGGTGCGATGGATTAGAAAAAACGTTTTAAGTTTGTCTAGTAGATAGTCAAATATCAAGACACAGTCTATTACCTTAAAAAAAATTAGGCTTCAATTGTAAAAACATGTTGTAGATTGACATTTTTGGACTTTAGAACTTTTGCTATCGAATGTGCAAGCAATAGGTTGATGGGTTCAGGCTTTGCTCTCCTTCTGGTGGCTCACTTCTATCTTCGACTCTAGGATTAGAGCTACTGGCATTGTTCACAAACAAGGAAATTTTGTAAAATTCCTTTTGCTTCGAGTACTGATAGAAGGAATATGGCTTTTGATCGACTGTTTAACTGGCCACAGTTCGTGTTCTTCTTGCACAGTACTCATAAAATTTGCTGCTAGATGTGTGTGTAGGTCCTTCGAATTATTAGATAATTCGTTTTCTTTCACCTTTTACTATATCGATCTAGTCTCGTCTGCCCATCCGTCCGTCCGTCCGTCTGTCTGTCTATCCGTCTGTCTTGTTTTCTTTTATTCAACCTACAAGTCGCAAGTTTTGAGATGTATTGGTAAGATTTGAACACCGCCACGTTTTCTCTTAAGGACGAATGCTATTAAAATGGTTAGGAACGGATCACTTTTTCGACCACCTCCCACGCTACATGAATAACAGTACTAAGCGAAGCGATGTAAGGTTTTTAATGTGTGCACAGTGACCTACTGTAATGTTTTTGCTTGTTTCGTTGCTAATCCAGTAAATATTATAGTTTGTCTCAGTGTAAATGTCAACTTTTTATATATTTATGGAATATTTACTATTTAGCAAACTGTATAAACAGATGCGTGTTATATATATTCTGTTAATATTATATTATTTTCTATTTATTTTTATGCTGTTTTCAGCTTCGAATTTTTAAAAACATCTAAAATAGCAGTTTATATGTATTGAGTTTCTTGCTATGGACTCTCCCTTTCTCCATCTCTGTCTCTCTGTGTCACTATTAACATTCTGCAAATGAAAACAGTTTAAATTTGGTACACTAACGCCTTCTGACAACCACTTTCCTTATAATACCTTATTGTGAAAAGGCAATATATGGATAACTGTAACATGATGTAGGTTATTTAATGGTGGATCGTGCCCCACTATGTGGTTTTTCTTTGGCTTTCTTAAATTACCACTGAGCAGAGCAGTATCAGATCAACTACGAAAATTCACCCTCAGTCTATATCTTTTTATAGAATTAACTACGAAGTTCAATAACACATCAAGTTAAAGTAAATTATTGTTGTTTCCTCTTCTCTTTTCTTTTTTTTTACTCCACAAAATATTGATACCTACCACGAATATTTATCCATGTATATATTTATTTAAGAGTCATTGAAACTTTTTTCAATGTTTATTTTGTTATGAATAATAAATATTTGCCAGAACTTAGTTAATCCTTTTCCACTCCGACTACCTGTCGACCTTGCATATAGAGAAAAAGAAACAGGACAGCAAAGGATTAAGCTATAGACGAAAAACTATTATTACTAAAAACAAATAAAAATGCTATAATCGGGCATGGCCCTCTATTGTATGACCTGCACCGCTTTGCTTAATGTATAATACATCAAAAATTATATATTATTTCTATAAGGATACTCAAACGTCAACGTGGTAGATGGAGGCAGATTGTGTCCCATTTGCTTCCGTCATAGCAAACAATAAATTAGAGTTTGCCGCTAGAGAAGGATTTGCATTCATGAGAGCCGTAGTATATGATGTGATCTAAAGAATAGATTTATGTGATCGCAACTAGATATTTATGAATTACTGTATATTAACTGAAATCCAGAACGGCAGAGTTTGTTTCGCTAATGTTTATCTTCATAATTTGATGGCATATTAATGGCGTTTATAGACCACTCCTTAGTGATTTCGCAGTGCAGGTGCGTCCAATTCTATGTAGAATTAGTTCAATTCTTTGTAGCAGCGTGAATGATGGTAAATTTTTATTTTATAGATAAAGTCATGCCATTCGTAAACAGAACAACATCGTTAATGTAAAACAAAGAACGACAGAAGAAGAGAAATTTAAGTTGAAAAAAGAAATATTTGGATAAATAAAAGAAAATTAATATTTATATTAGGAATTTATTTAGTAGACTTAATTTTTTATATTAAGTAAATCAATCTTTTTTAAATTATTTATATGTATTGTTGTTTTAAAAATTAAAGAAGTTACATGAGTTACGAAAGTGTAGCCAAGTTATAAATAGTAATTCTGTACGAATTTCTAACCGGAACTCTACGTGGAGCGCACACATTTTATCACATTTTGTGTCTGAAACTTACACATTTCTACTCGTTATTTTCAATGCGCTCAGCTTAACAATCAAAGCTCCATGGCCAAGGAACGATTTCAAGCAAAATTTTTGCACACGCTTACTCAATCGTTTCAATGCGTTCAGCTTAGACATAAAACTCTGATATGTGGCCACAGATATTAGTTGGTGCATTCTTGTGTGTTTTCACTTATATAAAGAAAAGATTATAGTGCTGCAAATCGATTACTATTTTTAGAAATTTCTTATTTTTAAAGCCTGGCAACGCTGTAATATCCAGCGTTTATCAAGTATGAAAGTTGCTTCGTGTTTTCATTGTGTTCTGGAGTCTATCTAAAATTCATTTTACAAAAGCGGTAAGAAATTTGAGTAAAATTTGCTAAAACCGTTTAAACGAGTTTATTTACCCTCCATCATGTCCGGATGAATATATTTTGTGTGAAATATAGTGATTTGAGGTGGAACAAATTAAAGGAAAATATACGCACACGAACCGTTGTAGACAAAAACGATTGTATACGAAATAAAAAAAATATCGAAATCCCATAAGGTGCGCTTAGCAAGAAAGTTTTATTAAACTTGCTTATTGGAAAAGCGAATTTATCTTTTTAATTCATGAAAAATTTTTTCTTTTTTTCACGTTCAACCATAAATTATCTCTATAGCGTTCTTTTTTTCTCAGCCAAAATTTGTAACACTATTTTTACATCACTTTCAACGACAGCACCCCACATTCACACTTAATATATCGGCTTGATCTATAATGGCCGCAGTTTTTTTTTGGTGTTTTGTGTACATTTCTTGCTAATAATTACTGCTGTTTATTATGTGGACAAATTTTACTTAACCCAACAGCAAAAAGAAAAAAAATAATAAACGAAAAAGTTGAACTCTGTGCTAAAGAATGGCTTCTAGCGACTCTAAAGCCCCGCTGCGACAAGTAAAGCGTGTGCAGTTTGGCATTTTGTCACCTGATGAAATTGTGAGTATTGCAAAACATATATCAGACAATATATCGCAAATTTTTTATTAACTATGCAGCGCCGTATGTCTGTGACAGAAGGCGGGGTACAATTCGCCGAAACCATGGAAGGTGGCCGGCCTAAATTGGGAGGGTTAATGGACCCCCGTCAGGGTGCAATTGACCGTTCTTCTCGTTGTCAAACGTGTGCTGGAAATATGACCGAATGTCCAGGGCATTTTGGCCACATCGACTTAGCTAAACCTGTTTTTCATATTGGTTTCATCACAAAAACCATTAAAATCTTACGTTGCGTTTGTTTTTATTGTTCTAAAATGTTGGTTTCGCCACACAATCCAAAAATTAAGGAAATAGTTATGAAGACGAAAGGACAACCGCGCAAACGTTTAGCGTATGTGTACGATTTATGCAAAGGTAAGACCATTTGCGAAGGTGGCGAGGACATGGATATGACCAAAGACGGACAAACCATTGATCCCAATAAAAAACCCGGCCACGGAGGTTGTGGGCATTATCAGCCTTCAATCAGAAGAACTGGTTTGGAATTAACTGCGGAATGGAAACATGTTAACGAAGATTCTCAGGAGAAAAAAATTCAAGTTACTGCTGAAAGAGTTTGGGAAATCTTAAAACACATCACTGATGAAGAATGTTTTATAATGGGCATGGATCCGAAATATGCGCGCCCCGATTGGATGATTGTCACCGTTTTGCCAGTTCCGCCCTTAGCTGTACGACCCGCAGTCGTTATGTTCGGTTCCGCCAAGAATCAAGATGATTTAACTCATAAACTCTCCGATATTATCAAAGGCAACAATGAGCTGCGCAAAAACGAAGCTTCCGGTGCTGCTGCTCACGTTATACAGGAAAATATTAAAATGTTGCAGTTTCATGTTGCTACTTTAGTAGACAATGATATGCCGGGTATGCCTAGAGCTATGCAGAAATCAGGAAAGCCTCTAAAGGCCATTAAGGCACGTTTGAAGGGAAAAGAAGGCCGAATACGAGGCAATTTGATGGGTAAACGAGTTGATTTTTCTGCGCGTACTGTTATTACTCCCGACCCAAACCTGCGAATCGATCAAGTCGGTGTACCCAGGTCAATAGCACAAAATCTTACTTTCCCTGAATTAGTCACACCTTTTAATATCGATCGCATGCAAGAGCTGGTAAGGCGTGGCAATTCCCAATATCCAGGAGCAAAGTTTATAGTACGTGACAATGGTGAACGTATCGATTTGCGTTTCCACCCAAAACCCTCTGACTTACATTTGCAATGTGGCTATAAGGTGGAAAGACATTTGCGGGATGATGATTTGGTTATATTCAATCGTCAACCTACACTGCACAAAATGAGTATGATGGGTCATCGTGTTAAAGTGTTGCCATGGTCTACATTCCGTATGAATTTATCTTGTACTTCCCCATATAACGCAGATTTTGATGGCGATGAAATGAATTTACATGTACCGCAATCTATGGAGACTAGAGCTGAAGTCGAAAATATACACATAACACCTCGTCAGATTATAACACCACAGGTAAACGAAATACTTTTGTTTTCTCGATAATCACATCTCATTTAATACACCTTCTTTGTTAGGCTAATAAACCCGTCATGGGTATTGTACAAGATACCTTAACGGCGGTACGAAAAATGACAAAGCGTGACGTTTTTATAACGCGTGAGCAAATGATGAATTTATTAATGTTTTTGCCCACTTGGGACGGTAAAATGCCTCAGCCTTGCATTCTAAAGCCGCGCCCTCTTTGGACTGGTAAACAATTGTTTTCTTTGATTATTCCTGGGAATGTTAACATGATACGCACCCACTCAACTCATCCTGACGATGAAGACGATGGCCCTTATAAGTGGATTTCTCCTGGTGATACTAAGGTAATGGTCGAGCATGGCGAACTAATTATGGGCATTTTATGTAAAAAGACCTTGGGTACGTCGGCTGGTTCATTGTTACATATTTGCTTTCTGGAATTGGGTCATGAAATAGCTGGCCGTTTTTATGGCAACATTCAGACTGTGATCAACAACTGGCTATTATTGGAGGGCCATAGTATTGGTATTGGTGATACAATTGCTGATCCGCAGACTTACAACGAAATTCAGCTCGCCATTAAGAAAGCTAAAGATGATGTGATTAACGTCATTCAAAAGGCTCACAATATGGAATTAGAACCGACGCCGGGTAATACATTACGTCAAACTTTTGAAAATCAAGTAAATCGTATTTTGAACGATGCTCGTGACAAAACTGGTGGCTCAGCCAAGAAATCTCTGACGGAATATAATAACCTAAAGGCCATGGTGGTATCTGGATCCAAAGGCTCCAATATTAATATCTCACAGGTTATTGCTTGTGTGGGACAACAGAATGTTGAAGGCAAACGTATACCTTATGGTTTTCGTAAACGAACTTTGCCACATTTCATCAAAGATGATTACGGCCCTGAATCCAGAGGTTTCGTGGAAAACTCCTATCTAGCCGGCTTGACTCCTTCTGAGTATTATTTTCACGCCATGGGCGGTCGCGAAGGTCTTATCGATACCGCTGTCAAGACAGCCGAAACCGGCTATATACAGCGTCGTCTAATAAAGGCTATGGAATCTGTAATGGTTAACTATGATGGTACAGTTCGTAATTCCGTTGGTCAATTAATTCAATTGCGTTATGGAGAAGACGGTTTGGCCGGTGAGACTGTAGAATTTCAAAATCTGCCCACTGTTAAATTGTCGAATAAAGCATTTGAGAAACGTTTTAAATTCGACTGGTCAAACGAGCGTTACATGCGCAAAGTATTTACCGATGACGTCATCAAAGAGCTTAGTGAGAGCGGGACTGCGTTCCCGCAACTAGAAGTAGAATGGGATGAGCTGTGTCGTGATCGTGATTCTTTACGTGAAATATTCCCCAATGGTGACTCGAAGGTATTAGATCAAAAACGTTCCCAATTTCCTTATATTTAATAAGTTTTGCTTCGCAGGTTGTTTTGCCCTGTAACTTGCAGCGAATGATTTGGAATGTTCAGAAAATTTTTCACATTAATAAACGTATTCCGACTGACTTGTCACCTTTACGAGTCATTAATGGCATACGCGAACTATTACGTCGTTGTGTAATCGTAGTCGGAAACGATCGCCTATCAAAGCAGGCGAATAAAAATGCCACTTTACTGTTTCAGTGTTTGATACGTTCGACCCTTTGTACAAAATATGTTGCTGAGGAATTCCGTCTATCTACTGAAGCTTTCGAATGGTTGATTGGTGAAATCGAAACTAGATTTCAACAGGCTCAAGTCAATCCGGGCGAAATGGTAGGCGCCTTGGCAGCCCAAAGTTTGGGAGAACCGGCCACACAAATGACACTGAATACCTTCCATTTTGCTGGAGTCTCTTCGAAAAATGTTACTTTAGGAGTGCCACGTCTTAAAGAAATTATTAATATATCCAAGAAACCGAAAGCGCCCTCGCTTACAGTTTTCCTGACAGGTGGTGCTGCCAGAGATGCTGAAAAAGCTAAAAATGTGTTATGTAGATTGGAACATACCACCTTACGGAAAGTTACAGCCAATACAGCCATATATTATGACCCTGATCCTCAGCGCACTGTGATTTCGGAAGATCAAGAATTCGTCAATGTTTATTACGAAATGCCCGATTTCGACCCAACTCGCATTTCGCCATGGCTATTACGTATTGAATTGGATCGGAAACGTATGACGGACAAAAAATTAACCATGGAGCAAATAGCTGAGAAAATTAATGCTGGTTTCGGTGATGATCTGAATTGCATATTCAATGATGACAACGCTGACAAATTAGTGCTGCGGATACGTATCATGAACAACGAGGAGAACAAATTCCAAGATGAGGAAGAAGCAGTTGACAAAATGGAGGACGACATGTTCTTACGTTGCATAGAAGCTAATATGTTGTCTGATATGACTTTGCAAGGTATTGAGGCTATAGGCAAAGTTTATATGCACTTGCCTCAGACCGACAGTAAGAAACGTATCGTTATTACTGAAACGGGTGAATTTAAAGCTATCGGAGAATGGCTTCTAGAAACTGATGGTACCTCTATGATGAAAGTGCTATCAGAAAGAGATGTAGATCCTGTACGTACTTCTTCCAACGATATTTGTGAAATATTTCAAGTGCTGGGCATAGAAGCTGTCCGTAAATCAGTTGAAAAGGAAATGAATGCCGTATTGCAATTTTATGGCCTCTACGTGAATTATCGCCATTTGGCGTTGTTATGTGACGTTATGACAGCTAAAGGTCATTTGATGGCCATTACACGTCATGGTATTAATAGACAAGATACTGGTGCTTTGATGCGTTGCTCATTTGAAGAAACTGTTGACGTATTAATGGATGCTTCAGCGCATGCTGAAACTGATCCAATGAGAGGTGTGTCGGAGAATATTATTATGGGTCAATTGCCACGTATGGGCACGGGTTAGTGGTAAAGCTTTACTAGTCGAAAAAAAAGAATTTATGTAACTACTTTTGTAGGTTGCTTCGATTTATTACTGGATGCTGAAAAGTGTCGTTATGGTATTGAGATACCCAGCACATTGGGCAGTAGTATGTTGGGCGGTTCCGCCATGTTTTTTGGAGCTGGTGCTACGCCTAGCATGTCACCGCCTATGACTCCGTGGGTGAATTGCGGTACACCTAGATATTGCTCTCCTTCCGGACATTGTGAGTTGAATGTTTTAGCAATTGACAATTGTCTTTATTGTTTTATTGTTTACATAAATTTCAGTGTTGGGCATGACCCCGGGTCCCAGCTTTTCGCCTTCAGCGGCTTCAGATGCTTCAGGTTTATCACCCAGTTGGTCTCCTGCTCATCCCGGTTCTTCGCCTAGCTCGCCTGGGCCTTCAACCTCGCCGTACTACCCATCTTCGCCTAGTGCCTCTCCGTCTTATTCGCCAAATAGTCCGAATTATACGACTTCTTCCCCGGGTGGTGCTTCACCGAACTATTCACCCCTCAGTCCGCATTACTCACCAACCAGTCCGGTCTACGCAGCTAGCCCGCGAACTACAACGCCCGGTTTCAATCCTCAAGCCACCGGTTATTCGCCTTCAACTAGTTATTCACCCTCTTCACCTGTCTATTCACCTACTTCAAATTATCCGACTTCAAGCCCTTCGTTTTCCGGTAGTGGCACAAATCTATATTCCCCCACTAGTGCTTATTCGCCTACTTCCTCTAATTTTTCACCTAATTCTCCTTCTTATTCACCATCTTCACCTTCTTATTCACCGACTAGCCCGTCATATTCGCCTACTTCACCGGCGTACTCTCCTACATCGCCATCTTATTCCCCTACTTCACCTACTTACACTCCGGTAACACCTTCTTATTCGCCTACGTCTCCCAATTTTTCCGCATCGCCTCAATATTCCCCCGCCTCGCCTGCTTATTCCCAATCTGGTGCTAAATACTCACCGACATCACCTAAGTACTCACCGCCTTCACCATCATATGACGGGTCCCCAGGCTCACCGCAATATACACCAGCGTCTCCACAATATTCTCCAGCTTCTCCGAAGTATTCTCCCACTTCACCTCTATACTCACCCACTTCGCCGCAGCATTCGCCAGCCAATCAATACAGTCCTACTGGCTCCAGCTATTCGGCAAGTTCACCACGTTATTCACCCAATATGTCCAGCTATTCACCTAGTACTAAATATTCCCCAACATCTCCGAGTTATACCCCAACCCGGAACTATTCACCCACCTCTCCTATATACTCGCCAACATCTCATGGTTATTCACCTACCAGTCCAGCTTATTCACCCAGCAGCCCTGCTTACGAAGAAAGCGATGAGTAAACTTATTACTTTATTTTTTATAAAAGCATTTTTCTTTTAGTATATGAGAATCCATATCCAAGTTTCCGTTCAATATTAAATTATGATTTAAGTACACCCCCCCCACAAAGTAGATTGTAGTAATGTTTTTCAAAAATTACACATTTTTACAAAAATATAACTAGAGAGATAAATTGAAGTCTTTCAAACAGAATTTTTATATTTAATTTTAAGCATGAACACAATAAAACTTTAGATTCAGCTCTAAAACGGAGTGTTTTTCTTGTTGGAGGAACTGCACCACTAAAGTAAGAATAAATCCTGCAAAAAATTTGTATTTATAATTCTTATAGAGATCGCTTGTAGTCCTTCTGGACTTGAAACAAACTTAATAGACCGGTTCTACAGTGATGTAAAGGTGGCCTCGCGCCCAAGTACTCCGATTTTTGGCGGGAATTTAACGAAAAACAGATGTGTGCTTAGGTCATCGTGAATTGTTAAGCATGATCATGAGCGTTTGCTTGACATTTTCAATCACTTACGTTAAATGATTGCAAAGTGCAGAGCTCGTTACTTATGAACCTTTTCAAGTCTTCGAGTCTGCAAGATAAAGGACTATAGTGCGAATGAGAATAAAAATTCTTCATATATTTTACGTAATTTATTTCTACATCTTGAAACATAAGCATAACAATGGAAAATTATTTGTTCTTCACTAGACGTAGTGCTGTTGGCTGTTTATTATAAAATATTGTCTAAATTTTTCGTACTCGGGTCGGTTTGCGGTTCTCTCGAGCTATCATACGATACGAAAGATCAAAATGATACAATCACATTTTGGTCCTATGGTGCTCCATTGCCTTCGTATCGAATTGGACTCCTCGTTCGATGCATTTACAATGGAATATATGTTGTATTATTGGTGGACGTGTAATAAAGTAATGCGAAGGAGAGCTAAAGTGTGACGTTTTACGCTTGATATCGTGCAAACGCATACGCTATCGTTGAGCTATCGTCCAAATCTATGCCATCTATTTCTGTTATACAATATTGTGTCGAACTATGGTTACTTTTAGTTGCGCACTGACAGGCAAGGTTGCTTGTTCTTGTTCCTTTTTGGTGCAGGTTGCTTGTTTTTCTTCCTTTTTGGTGTAGATTTTTTTCTTCTGAATGTCTCGCCAAACTGTGTGCTAGAATGATGCAGAATCAAGCTCATATTGGCGAGAAGCTTCCACATGATACGATAGTCGAATTCTTTAAAATTGTGAATCGGATGAGTGCTGGAAGGTAAGAAAAAATTAAAGCAAAAGCATGGACTTCAGAATCTACGGGACGTGCTAAAAATGGATTGAAGGACAGACTAAACTATCTATTTGAACTATAAGAAAATCATATGCGGGTGCGGCCGAATCTTTTATACCCGTCACAATTCTCCCAAAAAGGACTAAATTTCCATATTGGGTGTGACTGATTTTTTCTAAGCTTTCAAAATACGAGTGCAAACTTATATCGTGTGGCTGTTGGAGTTTATGAGAAAGTAACCCGAAAATTCCGGATTTCCCAATCAATCTCTTATATTGCACTGCTGAAGTGTGCTTTTGGCGACTTTGAATTTTTTTGCGAAATTTAAAGCAAATATCTGCAATATTGCGATCACGAGTGTATTTACTACAGGAGATCTTATAAGATCTATGAAGCTTTTTCTATTTATAAACAGCCACAGAGCAGAAATCAATTCCAATCTGTTTATTTTTGAAAACAGAAATGGTCTCTGGTTATGTTGACTATGGTCGTGACCTTCCATTGCTTTGGCTCAATTTCGATGCCAAGCTATGTGCAAAAACTTTTAATCTTGGTAGCACGGCTTATGCATGGTTGCGAACAGCGAAATGTTTGCCGCACACATTACAGGCGGATGTACTTAACTTGATCTAGAATTTGATGGACCGACCATGGATATGCGTGCTTTATGGAAGCTAAAAATTTCTTCTTGATGTTGCAAACGTCTTGGTAAAATGAATATACCGCCTCGTTTATCGGCGATGGGTACAAAAGGTTTGTTTTGCATAAGTTTTGCCCGTCTTTTCATTGTTTACTTGAATAGAGAAATTATACTATATTCGACCACATTTTAAATTATTTACATTTGATTAAAATCCCTAGTTGAAGCATGGTTGGATATGTATTTTGTATTATTACTTTTCATTTATTCTTGAATGACCTGTGAAGTCTAACCGAAGCGGTTTTAATAGTCAAACTATAACCTATCAAATAAAGCTAATGTCAAGTTTATAAGACGTGGTAGCAAAGAAAGCTCGAAATAAAGTTTTTCGGTCTACCCACGCAACAGAAAAGCTTCCATAAAGCTTCAGATCACATTATGTACGCCTCGTATAAGATTATGAAAAATATGCCACAATTATGTCTTTTTCATTATAGCTTGCTATGGCGACAGGGATGTGTTGGAAGAGATGAACGTTTAATTGGCTCTAGTTTGCTTGGGAATAACGAATGTCACAATCGTTAGCAACGAATGCGCAAAACTTTGCATTTGCCAAAGTTTCCCGAAAGCTTCAACGGTAACAAATTCATAACTGTCGGAACAAACGGCTAAAGGAACATTTCTATATAAAAGAGACTAAATAGATTACATCAGAGTTCCTAATAAACATTGTTCAATGTATTTTTAATTCGAGGAACGGAAATCTCAGTAAATTGTAGGCTCGATCTTCTTCTGCGCACTTTGCAAAAGGGTTTTTCGATCTCTAAATTATAGGTTCTATAATGTCACTGCAGCAAAGTAAGGAAGTAAGGAGGAATATAAAGCTTTCTTTTCTCTTTATTAAAAATGGGGGGGGAAGGAGACTCAGAGGATGTCTAAGAAAAATGGAGGGTCTGGATCGAAGGGCACACGAAAGTAAGAAAGGTAAAAAAGCTGTGGAGAAAGAAACCACGATTGTGGAAAAATGAGCAGACGTGCATACTTAGAAAGTGACCATAAACCACTATATTTTGTGAATTTTCTAATAATAATTTTAAAGTTTTGTAATTTTCGACAATCACGTAACTTCACAAGTTTAATGTTATCGACATTAGAGAGAAAAATATAATAAATTTCTGACTGGCATACAAAAGCAAAGGAAAGAAGGAAACTAGATATTATTGAACTCACTTCACCTCGTTTCCCTTCTCTTTGACTAGCAAGGTAAGGAGAAATACTTTTCCATTTGCATTTATCTTTGTTATAAGCGATTGTCTACAATTGTTTACAGGCAGAGCGTTTGTTGTTCGAACAAATAAAAATGTGCAATAAATTATGCAAAGCTTGACATAACAAAGGTATTCTAGAGAATGTAACAAAATACTAAAAGGTAAAAATAAATGACTTTGAGGAGGACGACAACCAACGGAAACACTAATGGACGTTCCTCAGCAGAACGTTCTTAATACTTTTGAGACTCACTTACCTTTACCAGCATTTACACGTTGTTTAGCTTTGATAGCGATTTTAATTCCCACTAATGATAGTTCAACATGATCGGCGTGGGTTTGTAAATTGCTTTTGATCTAAAAAAAAACGATATTCCAAAGCATTATCATGGTGCAGCTAACCTCCGGCATTTGTTAACTTTTATCAACAGCGTTGATAATCAATTTCAAATCGTCACGACGATCCTAAGGAATAAAGTGAACGTAAATGACAACAAATTGAAAAGAATAAAGCATAACTTGAAAATTTTCATTTTCTTTACCTTTGAAAGAAACAAACTTTCAAAACCACAAACGTGCTAAGAACAATAAAAGGCGAAAAGGAAGGATGGAGAGGAAAACAGGACGAGACAGTGAAACACAAAGAAAAGTTAGTTGCAATAAATTCCTTCCGTCTACATAGAAAACATAAGAAAAAAAATCACGCGTACATCACACTTGAAAAGTTTTCACCGTTTCCTTTAACCAGCAAAATTGCATTGAAAGATAAGGAATCGATAGATTTCCGCAATCTTTTTAACTAAAAATTCTCAACTCTCTGCTTTAACTCTTTTAATACGTTTTACTCTATAATATAAACAAAATTTGTATTGTGGTCGTATATTTTTCAAGTGTTCACTTTAGCGTTTCCAAATCTTCACTGAAATTTCTCTTTACTGAACGGGGGGGATAAGGTGGGTTTAATCCCATGGTGCCCGATGGCACACGGACTCCCCGAGGTTAATAATCCTCGCAACATACGGTGCCGTAGTCGGCGCACACGTTGCCCGGAGGAATATTAAGTCCTCGGGTACCAGACGAGATTCGTTGTGGTTGCATCTCCCCTCTGGTGAGTGCGAGGCACTATCTAAAACCTCTGCTTTTCTAACGGGGGGGAATGTGAAATTTCCATTTTTTTCTCATACACAAGGGGTTAAGGTGGATCCATCTTTTATTATACCTCGTTTTCTGAATCAATCTACACCTGTCTACCCTTCCGATGTCTGCCCTTTGCATGGAAATAATGTGTAATTTTTGATGAATTATTGAAAAATTAGTAAGACGAAGTGGCGCAGGGTATCTAATCCAGCATAATCCAGCAAAAAAGAAAAAAAAAGCGAAAACGATCAATGAATTCTCTGTGCAAGTAACAAATTCGCTTAAGATCCCATATTTTTAGTCGTTATTATGTTCCCTTGGTATTTTCAAGATGCTCACAGGATTACACAGTTCGAAAATCCGTCTTTGACTATTTGAAAAGTTTTGGCATTCATTAAACACATGTTCCGTCATAAGACTTCGCCCACAATTGCAGATTGGAGAAGTAGGTTTCTTAAGGTGGATTACGGACAGCTTTTATGACCGACAAATTGGCTTGTGACGATAAGCGGTATAGCCTAGAGAGTAGGTGTAATTTCGGTTGTAAATGTCGACGCGCTTTCGTGTAGGATATGATTAACTTGGACCTATCTTGAGGTGTCTACCAGCACATAAGCAGGGGAAAGGTTATCACTTTTAGAACCGTCTTTAGAAAGAAGCTGCAAAACATTATTTTCCAAATAGTGAGTTTTCTCTGGGATTAGTTGTCAGAACATAAACTTTGGCATACAGTCTCTCTTGTATGTTGAAAATGAAATAACACAAGAGTCGGCGCTTAAAACTCGTGGCGGCTTAAATCTAGATTTACGGGAGATTTTGGGGAGATGATTATTTGTTTTTTATTTAATATTTTCATAGAACCACGAAAAAGTTGCATAATACAAAAAGAAACAAAACAAACCTACAAAGATTATATAAATTTGTACAAAATATTGCTTTTTAGTTTTTATTCTCCTATGGTTTTTTTTCTTACTAATCTCTTTAGAGCTTTGGTGGTAAGTTACAGTGAGTTATCGCCCCAGGTGAGTGAGATATTACAATGGTTTACAAATATTAAAAATAATCTTTTTGTTGTTGCCGCTGGAGCCTTAAGCCCATTTACTTGTTTACTGTTTGTTTTGTTTTTAATCCTTATGTTGGTTATGGATAATTACTTCAACACCATTGACACAGTAAAACTTTACAACGGGTATATGGTAATGGCGGTGGATGGATGAGAGGATGTCGATAATTACGGTGGTGAACTTCTTTGCTTTTTTGGTTTTTTGTC
>NW_023998455.1:8373004-8483854 GCF_014805625.2 Glossina fuscipes
AAGATGGGTTTGTTATACTCAACTCTTTTGTTCGCTTCTCCTCTCTCCCTAACTCTTAATAATCAAAATGATCTTCGATACTTATGGCGCCTCACGATCGGGTGACCCTATGATATGAAGTCCAGCATACGGAGTAAGACACAAAAACATAACTTGTAGATAGTATATAATAAAGCGGCAACACGACTGATACTTAAGAAGGCTGGATCCAAGATAGTTATATAAGAATTACAAGTTTCTTGTTATAAAAAAGTTGAATGAAAACCATTTTGCGAACGATTTTTTAAGTATTCTTGTAAATATCAAAGACTTTTAATGAAAAATCAACGTAAGCGATGGGTCAGAAGATTTCCTTGAGGCATAGGAATTCGACCACAGATTGGCTTCACAAAGATAAACAAATGAAGTCTCCTCTGTTTAATTCATATATACTTTTGTATATACACACAAGTAAATACACTATAGTAGAGCATGGCCCACCATTAAATAGTCTACGCCGCTCTGTAGTTATGCGTTTATCGGCATTTCAAGATCAGGCATTATATGGGAAAGTAGTCAGATCCGAACCATTTTCTATAGCGTTCGTCCTTGGGACAAAACATGTCATTGTATCAAATACGTCCTGCCTTACTTCCAAACGGAAGTAAAACAGACAAAGGGGCACATGGGCAGACAGCCGATATAATAGAAGCAAGGTCTAACTTTCGTATTTCTGGGTGTGGCTTCGTCCGCACAAATTTAATAAGTTTTTGTACTTTAATAAGAAACAATTATCTTGAAGTGTGTAAGATAAAATTCCTATAGAAGGTTCGATAGACTAGTCTTTATTAAGTTTACACAATTTTATATAAATAAATTAAAATGATATACTTACTTATGAATTGATGACAATAACCGTTATAGCCAATGAATGGAATACATTCGCTGCAGTTTCACCACCTTCGACAGATCAACATGCATATCGCAAGCCGTATCATTATTTCCGCCAAATATAATAAGAATCGCAATTCATTCGGGCATTAAATAAAACGAGTGGATCACAGTCCATCTTTAAATACTCTACCTAATATTTTGATTGCTTACGATAATAAAGGGTTGCATGGGAAGTGATCGGAAAAATAGCCCTATCCGAACCATTTCGATTGCGTACGTCTTTAGGCGAAAATGGATTTCATCGAAACGTATCGAAGGTTTTGGCCTCCAGGTCGATTAGAAAAACAAACAAGACGGCCAGACGTACAGACGAAACTGAGCTTGTTTACTAAAAGGTTCGTCCATCTTAGATGCTTCTGGGCATTGTCCGCATGACCCCAGTACCACGAGTGTTGTAGGACGTCATGATTTTAAAGATGTTAACGTGCAAGAAACATTTCGTTTCGAAAGTTCTTATGTGAAAAAATTCTTAATTTCTTTCTTCCTCTTCACAAGAAAATGTTTTATGTGTTTTAATTTTCCTGTTGAATTGAAAATTTAAAACAAAAGTTTTTTTTTTTTTAGTATTATTAACATCTAAAACCCTCGACAGCAACTTATTTAAACGCTTTTTAAACGTCATTAAAAAAAATCTATCTTGACATCGCATCAATAAATCGCAGCATACTTCTTAGAGCACCAAAAAATTGTATGACACTTTTTATGTGATTTTTTTTTTCTTTTTTGGCTTTCAGAGTCTTTGGAGTGTGCTCGGGCGTGCACTTAAACGGATTTTGTAGGCGAGCCATAATTTTAATTGGAAAACTCGAGCTCTTTCCCTTCAACTAAATTATTTAAAAAGCTTAAGAAAACTCTTTAACTCACGCAAGAATTGTTACCGGACGTCAACTGTACTTTAAGGCAAGTGTTAACTAAATTCAAGTTAAATGGCGATGTTTTGCTGGTAATTAAAGTATAAACAGTAGTTCCTCCCAACCCTCTGCCAGCCGTCTTTAGATCTTAACGAGCATTCGACGTATTACAAATGAAAAGCTATTCTCTATTAATTTTGTTTTTAATGGTAATTAGTTTGCTGTACCAGAAACTCATTGTAAGCATAAGGAAAAACCGCTGTAGTATTTCTTCTCTAGCGTTGGCTTCTCTTAGCTTTGCTCTGTTCGTTCCTTATCGCGAAGTAATTATGTTTCACGTCATCAATTAAAAAGTGCCAGCAGCTTTTGTGTATTTTTCAGATGCAAGTGTTTACACCGAATTTTGCAGCACTTACCACATTATACCTTTTCAAGTAATTTCTCGAAATAATCCACCTAAGCAAGTCTACAGACAGGATCGAAATCCAGCGCATTTATACTGTCTACAAGATGTTATAAGATGTCGCACACACATTTAACTATTATCTTTAAGTATATCATCAAAGCAGTGATGGCTACCGAAACATTCCATCAAGTTTGAATGCAACACATTCCCGTCTTTGCTGAAATTCACTCGTAGGCTATCCAATGCCTGTCTAGGCATAATCGGCGTAAAGCCGACTTAATTTGTTTAAATTGAAATTGTAAAAATCTGTAAATGTGTTGGACACACATACAAAATCACTAACTCTGTCACAGTTTGTGAAATGTATGAAAATATTGTTACAAGGTCAAAATACTCTTTAGTGCTGTGCATGGTACGTTACTTTTGTTTTCTTTTCTTATGCTTACCATCGCAAGTTCAAAGCATTGCTATGCATAGAAGGACGCTTTGGAAGTTCTATAAATTAACAGACCTTCTTGATCCGCATCAAATTGTTATTCCATCTAGGTATGTCCGCCCGTCCGTCTATATGGCAATGTTTTATGAAGACACTGTTTGCACGTTTCGCAAACACATTGGAACTTTTTGGTCACATTGGTCAAAAAACACACTCAGTTCTCTGTTTTTAAGAGAAAAAAATGGAGATATTTCGGGCTTAATATTTACTGATCCGGCAAACGCCAATAAGACCAGAGTCGCATTAAAAAACAAAGAAAAAAATTACAAAAGATCTCTCAAAGCATTTGCATGAAAAAGGGATATATAGACGATGGCTACCACGATTTTATTGAAATTTCGTTGTTTTTTTCTCTTTTTTGCCACTCTTTTTGGGATGAAGATGATGGGTATAAAAAAGTCGGCCTTAAACAAATATAATTTTCTGACTTTTTTTTTAATGATAAGCCAGGGGCACTTATCATTCTCATTATGCAATGCCTTTATGAGAAGGTCACATTTTCTGAAGTCATTTGCATTTATTGGACCACAAATAATGGCTATGACGATAACGATGAGCAAATTTATAATGAATTTATTTTCTTTAAAAGCTTTAATAACCATTTTTACAATGTGTGACTCCAATCCGGTAATGATGTTTATATCGAAAAGTGAAGGGAAGTTTTGGTCGAAGCGCCTAACTTTGAGACGCGTGGAAAAGCGTAGGAGATAAGTAATGGTTGACACCAAGGGGCAACACCGAAGAGTAATCTTAGTAGTTAACATTTCTAATAACAACACTTTCTTTCGAGATCAACAACCAGGGACGTATTAATGGCTTTCAAAGGCCTTTGAGCAACTGCTTTTAGTATAGAGCGCGGGTGGCAGGGTAGCAGAGCGCTTCGGAAACTAAATTCCAAATAAATTTCAATACAAAAGTTTTAAATTTTTTAATTTTATTTTTATTTACTTTCACAGTATACACCAGATAAAAGAAATTGTTTAATTATGAATGTCACTATAAATAATTTGTTGTTTGCTTTTACTAATTTTCTGCATAATATTTAGATGTAAATAATTAATATAAATATAGAATTTTTTATTACTCTTCTGTAACTTTTTGCATAACACATAAATATCCACGACTTGCTTTAAAAAGAAAAAAATAAATAAATAAATAAATAAATTATAAAAAAGCTAATAAATGTTTATGTAATTTTTCAATGGAAAAAGTGAACAAAAACATCGCTATTTAATTCCAATGCCTTTTGTGAAGACCTTTTCATAAGAGCTGTTCATAAGGTCTCTTTTCATTTAGTAAAACGTTTGAAGATTTAAATGATTACGCCACTGCCATGCTCCCGAAATGATACACAGAATCAACTGTGTTCGTTTTGTTTGATAGGACCGATCAGTTGGGGGATGTCTCCAGTTCGCGTAACGCGGTGTCGGTAGGAAAGAAGTGAGGAAAGAGAAAGAAATAGGAAGGTGATGATCGCAGCCTAGTGGATGCGTATACAACCGGTAAGAGTTGTGTCTTCACCGACTGACTCACTCACTATGGCGACCAAGATAAACTCTACTATAGTGAGATTTGAGCGTGACTTAGCGTAAAGAATGAAAAGGTCGCAAAGGATTTGCAAAAGCTTTCGATATTGGTCGTGGAAAATAAACACAAATTAATTGTAGTGCGTTTGATTTAAAATTTTCTTTACATAGCAATCACACACGTACATACACTTTGTTAGCAGGTGATGGTGCTATCGACAAGTGATGATATATGTGTTTGCTCAAGGGGTCAGCGCTTTAGAAAATTTCAAATAAAGACACTAACTGGAACAAAATGGAACTTGAAAATTGTTTGAAATTGAAAAATAAAAAACTGAGCGTTTAAGTAAATTATTTACCGAATTGAAAGAGTAATGAAACCTTGATTACGTTTCGTGAATGGGATCGTGGTTGTAGAGTAAGGAAGTAATGTTGAAGAAAAATTACGCATTTCGATAAGTAATTCTTTTACTTCTGCACTTGTGTGTGTGTGTGTGTGGGTGTGTGTATGTGGGTATGTGAGTGTGTGAGGATTCTCTAAATTATTTAATTATTTTCAGTTTTCTTTATTAAGAAAAGCGGCAAAAAGAAGAATAATATAAATAAGAAAAGAGTGGAACATAAAAAACTTAAGTTTAAGTGGAGGTATTTTTTACTAACAATCATAAATTTTAAAGTGTTCTTTTAATATTTAATATTTTGCTTCGGTGTCAATATAATAAGTGGTTTGTCTCCCAGTGTAAATGTCAACTTTTCATAGCATTTATCGAACAATTTTCTCTATTTATCAAACTGTATAAACAGTTGCCCGTTATGTATATATTTTGTTATATTGTATATTGTATTGTTTTTCTATTTACTTTTATGCTGTTTTTCGCTTCGAATTTTTGAAAACATCTATAATAGTTAGTATTTGCACGTATGTATATACATATATGTATATTTATTTATATATACATATTTTGTGTTGATGTATATATGTATATATTTATTATTATATATATATATTATTTTCTAAAATTGCAGACATGTATATATTTAAATTAATTTGTTTACACGATTGAGAAGACAATAATTATTTATAAATAAATGTTAGTTATTTCATGATATGTTTTGTTTGTTTGCTTTAACTTCTCTTACGTTTTGCTGTTTTTTTTTTTTTTTTGTCAATTTCAACTTTTTACTTTTCCTTACTTCTTATGCAATAAAATTGTTCTTAGGTACGTATAACTCTTTTTTTTTTGCTAAATAGGTTCGTATTCTTCTTTTTTTTTTTTTTTTGAATTTATTTAATGATTTTTGTTTTTTGCGTTGGGTTTTGTTTTCTCTTTCGTACTTTGGATTTTGCTTTTTTTATTTTTATTTTAATTTTTTTCTAACGTGTATATACACGTTCCTAATTACCAGGCGTTTTTGAAGATTTTTCTCTTAACTTAATTCTCTGATATGTTTCGTTTTGATATGTTTTCACTTTTTCTTTCATTTCAAGTCTATAACTGTTGTTAGGATTATGGTAAAAGTATTGAATTTTGCAGTTAACCGCTGTATATATACATATAGAGGTATAAATAAAAAAATTATAAAGAAAACATGAGGAGTAATTAAAAAGTAGAAAAGGAAATAAATTTCACCTGATAAAGTCACCCTTTATGCAGGCAACACGCTTTTAAGCAACAATTGTTAAGCCTGAGTGAAACAAGGTAGGATCAAAACTACTCCCCATTAATTTCTAATTTTCATAGATTACAGACATACGATCAAGCCTCAAGGGAGAAATGGAGAAGCTAGAATCACCTTTCACAAATATCCCGTGCCAATCTTTTGTTGCTACCGACGGAGGTTCTCTCTACTATCTATATCTCCTTTTTTCTCTCTCTTTCTCTCGCCCTCTCCGCTTCCTAACATTCGGTAAAAGCTGCATACATTTGTCTTGAAAATAACAATGAAAATATTTAATTCTTAAATATTTAAATTAAAACTTAATGAATTTGAACGTAAATAAATTTGTTTAAACAAAGCGAAAATAAAATGTTTTTTGGGTTTGGAAAATTTTTATTCTTCAATTAGCAGTGAGTAATGAGTCTTTGGTAGTTGGAATAAATAATCAGACCAACCATGCCCATTACTCACCACCAGTCAGGGTCAGCTGCACTTTCCATATTTCCATACGCAGATTGACTGCAAAATTCAATAGAATTAAATTAAATTATTGTTATATAATTTGATTTTTTTTTTTTTTTTTTTGTTTTTCTTCAGCAAAATATTGTGATATTTACTAAGAATAGTTATGCATATATATATTCACTTATTTAACATTTGTTTCAACTGTTTCTCACATTTTTTTATTTTTTTTTTATTTTTATTTTAAATAACAAATACTTGCCAGAACTTACGTAAGCTATAGACGAAGAACTTTTACTACTAATAAATAATGATTAAATACATTTTGCGATATGTAAGAGTTTTGTCTTTAGTTTATTTTGAGTTTTTTGTTTAATAATTTTTTTTTTCTTTTTTTTTATCAATTGTTTTGAAACAATTATCATAGATACGGCATGCTATACTTTCCTCCTTCCTTCTGTTGGGATTGTGTGTAAAGATTTTCTTAATTTTTTTACCAAAAAATTATAATAATTTCAAGTCTCTAAAATTATCGTCTTTTTTTTTTTTTTTTTTTGTTTTTTCTTTATATTATAATTATAAAAATTTATAAATATTTAATTTGAAATGTTTTTTATATAATTAATAGCTGCGGGGCTTTTTCTTTTGCTTTTGCGTTTGTTTTAATTGTCAACACTTTTTCAAAAAATTATATCTATTTTCAAATGGATATAGTGACACAAATATATTTATTATAAATTTTTTTAATTTATTTTTTTACTTTATCTTTTTTGTTATTTCTTTTTGTCTTGCGAATAGGAATATATTGAACGAATGAAAACCATTTGGAGAAATTGTGAAACACTTAGAGTTGGGGGAAAAATGGAATTTTCTAAACTCGTTTATGACCTAATGTAACATATATGATACACAGCTGCGTTAAGTCGATTAATTCGTTTGGTTTCTTCATATATTTTAGACATTTTTTTTTATTTCTGGGTTAAATTTTTTTTATTTTCAATTATTAATTAATTTTTTTTTTACCAAGTTTATGTTTTTTTTCTTTTTTGTTTTCTGTATTAGTTGAACCAGTTTTGCTTAAGTTTTCATTGTTCTTGATGATCCTGCCTCTGAATTTTATTAAAACTATTTTAAAGAATAATTTACTTTTTTTCAATGTCTATCGTTTAATACACATAAGAAATTTGAAAAAATTCAGGCAAAGGCAGATAATTCTCAACTATAAAATTAAAGAAAGTAATAAAAAAAAGAAGAAAAAATTAAAATAAAAGAATTATAAAACTCATATAATATAAATATAAAATACATATATAAATATAAAATAAATGAAGAAGAAATAAAAATAAAAAATAAATAAATGTAGTTTTCTGCACACTTAACTTTTGTTAAATATGAAAATAACATTTACGGTTTAAACATAAAATAAAATAAATTAAATTGCGCGTGCATTTTTTATTTTTCTGCTTTTTTCTTCATTTTTTGGGAGTTTTCGCGCAAACAAGTATTTCAAGTTTAAGCCTCGTTTTCTTAATGGATTGCTTTTTCAATAATTGTAATTGTCGTACGGTGTGCCTAAGTAGGAATAAAAACTGGGATTGATGGGCTGAGCATGGGCATAATAAAATCCAGAAGCCGGATCTGGCGCTACTCAATCCAAGAAACCAGTATTGACTAATTTCTCCAAGAAGAACTTCACGTCACCCAGTTCGGAGTCCTTGATGCCCAAAGACTTCAGCATGCCCAAGTCACCGTTCTCCACCGCCATGAACACCGAACGCAGATGCTCCAAATCGGATCTAGAAATGAATTTGCACACAACGCAAAAATGTAATCCATTTTACAAATTCTTTTTTCTCACACCAACTGCTTGTTGTTGTTGTTGTTGTGGGTGCTCGCTAATGTGTTCGAATAAGCGAAAAACTCTTTTCGAAGACACTTTTATTTTTCTTTTACTTTCTATTTGCTGTTCAACTTTGGTATCGGATTTGAATTCTAATTTTTCTATGTCTTCTCCATATTCGGTTTTTATTGAAAAAAAATTAAATATTTTTATACACAACTTATGCATTTTTTTAAAAGATTAAACTAAAAACTATTTGTATTAATTCGCAATTAAGTTTTCATTAAATATTTAACAAAAAAAATAAGGACCTTACGGTCGGGAGAGACAGGCCATTAGATACTGTACAGCACTTCGCCTAACGCAATTAATTTACATGTTTTGGCGAGAATGCACCAAAAACTACCCATTTATTTCAGGCGAGGGCATACCTTTCATGAAAGCCCCTACATTAGACGTGGCATGGCAAAACATGACGTCGCATGATCCAAAAATAGCACATTTAATTTACTTCCTGAAAATTTTATTATTTTTCCATACCAGGTTCCGTAACAGAGAAATGGTAATTAGAATTTCTCTACGTAGAAGGACCCATGTACGTGTTGGGGCCTTATGCAAATTCCCTGTCGTTAAATTCTTTGCTAACTTTCTAGTATGGACCAACTTTCATCATATAAGATACTGAAAATTAACCCTGTTTCTGAAGGGCTTGTTATTCCTGAGACATCTTATATGGAGCGGGGTCTAAGAAATAGACCCACGTAGCTCAAACATGATACACTTAAGTTTTACGTCAAGACCAAATTTATATTGGACTTATTGCCAAATAAAGCTTCAGTTTTCGTAGGAATACCTATGTGAGAGAGGGTTCAGAAAACTCGTACCGTTGCATCAAAGAATGCCATTGTATGAAGTTTCATTAAAATCTCGGAAATTGCGACCTATAGGATAATCACAACACACAATGCATGAACAGACATCGCACGAACAGACGGACAAACAGAAGGGCAGATAGACAGACAGACAGGCGAACAGACAAACTTGTATATGATAAGCCCATCTACGTGTTACATAGGCACGAAGCCTACACCGCTTGCGGTACAGAGTATAATGAAAATATAAAAATGTAAATAAATTACGTAAGCAGTGATTTTGAAAAAAGGGATAGTTGTCATCATCGCGCAGAGTTTTTTGGACACCTTTCAAAATTTCCCACGGTTTTGATCAAACGCACACACGCAAACAAATCACTAGACGGCGGACTTTTGTCAGATATATCTTGACATAATTTGATTTAGTTCTCGAAGAAATCTCTTGGTTTAGTTGAACTGTTTTAATGAAAGCTTCATACCTCGTGCGATAACTGATAGAACAGACAGACATAAGTATTTTGATTGAGAATCTGTATCCGATAGGGGTCTCTTTTACAAATGGAAAGAGAACTTTTGTATACTGGCCTTCTTCGATAGCGGAGAGCATCGTCCGGTGCATCCGGGCTATATGCACCTTCGCTATACAAGTAAAGCAAACAAGTTTAACGAACAACGAGTTATGAACGAATAAAATTAATAAACGTCCTATGAAGCGGATTAGAATTAATGGCGGACAATGGGTAATTGAGCGGGTAAATGGTAAACGTAGTTTATACAAATCGTATTGCATTCGTACAATTATAATTGGTTGATTATAATTAATAGAAGTAGTTAATTATAATTAATTTTTAGTTTTTTTCTATTTTAATTATTTTTTTTATCATCATTTCTTTTAAATTGATAAGTTAATTAATTAATCGCTAAAGCGAGCGGTGTGGGGACAGAATTCAATGACACAGAACCAAACGGAGCAACGAAAATTGGATTACAAGTCCGAGCATTTCGAATTTAGAAAAGTTAGTAAAAACGCCTTCATGACAGGCAGACCAGTATGCGAGACTTTACCGTATTGTCTTGAACCCCACATCTCAACATTCGCTTGCGAACGTCAGACTTTCAATTATGCTATCGTTTGAAAATGCTTTCTCATATTTTCTCTTTACTCTGCGTAAATTTTTATGAAAACTTTTGTACCTTTTATGCAAATATATATTTTATGTCTGGTGCTTACCTCATCAAATGCAAAGCAGCACCGAAATCTTCAATTGTTTGCGATTCACTTAAAGCTATGGCCACTTTTTCCACACCACCCAACGGTGACAATGCATCGCGTGCCTTACTACCAAATAACTTTTCCAAGTAATTGGGGCCGTGTGAGGCCAAAAGGCTTTGTAGAAAAGATGCGGTCTCTTCAACGGGCGGACGTTTGGCTACGAAAAAATGAAAGCGAATAAATAAACAACAACAAGTTTTATTAGCAAAAAAAAAAAAAGAAGAAGAAATTTTAATATTTTAATATGTTAAATAACTTTAATATCTTCTCGCAGAGCTTCCATCATCTTCGAATTAGATCCTTAAGCTCTTAAGCTCGCTACACCTACCTAACCATTTACTATTCAGCTTAAATCGACTTTAATATAAATATTTAACGACTGTATTATCCACTCAGTTAGTAGGTGATAGTTGTATATGTATTTACGTTAGTATCTCTCTCTTTAATGCGTTTACATAAACGAACACATACATACGCTGTAGAGCGTTCTTTAAAGTGCAATTTGCATAAGCAAACATATTAGATGACTACATACATATGCTCGAGCATGATAATATATTCCATTTTACATGATTACATATCTACCTGGTTAACCTTACCTAGTGGTAATAACAATGCCTTAACGGATATACGCGCAGTGTAGTATCTATATCTTCATAAGTATAAATTATAAGCAACATTGTTAAGATATAAGAAAATAAGGGAAGAGAAGCGCTCTTGTCATTTCTACACAAGGAAGAGGGACATAAAATAATTTAAATAAAAACTGACATGAATTCTTAAAAAATGAAATTATCATATGGAATTTTGAGAAGTTTTCCAGAAGACAAACATAAAAACAGATGCAGCAGGAATGAAAGACACCGGGAAGAAGACAGAAAGAGAATTAGATATTGCCTTGAGAGTCTTACTAAGACTTACTAACGCTTAGCGACGTTGTACTCTAGAAAATCTGGTTAGATGAGAAGCAAGTCACACTGTCATTTCACGTAGTACTTATAAAGCATGGTTTCGACACAACACGGCACATATTTTTTTGATTTATGTTATATCAAAGCTTAAAAAGATAAAAAGTTTCAAATAATACGGTTGAAATACAGCACCGTACAAGTCAAACGTATTAGGCAGCAGACGCCTGTATACGAAAAAATGGCAATTATTTGACAGATTACGTTGTGTTTTCAATTACATGCAGAGAACATAAATCCGTTGGGTGTTTTACTTCAAATGAAAACTATTCACAGCTGACTTCTTCGAGTTGCTATCCACCCTTTTAATATTAAAACTGTAACTCTGCTCCGAATTTCTTCACATTAAGCGTGAACTATTAACACATTTGCAGTGTGGTCCAAGTCAGTCTAAAGTAGACAACAAGTGAATATTTCAAATGCTTTTTTTGTTATGTCTTTAGATACTGGAGTAGCAAACAAGGCTGCGAGTATTTTGAGCCACAAAGATGCTGAGAAGCTTTACATTGACTTAGATCATAAAACGGCTAAGCAGCTTAGAAAAAGCTTAGCAAATGTATACGTCTGTGTGCATATACCTGAATATATAAAATGTCTCTGTCTTAAGATTTGAGATTTTGGAACGGATATCATATGCAGTACCGTGCAAGTGTTGCTTCCAAACACAAGTAAAAATTAGGAATAAAATTAAGTCCTTAGATCTTTTAGGATTTTTTACGCAAACACAAAAGGATTATCATCCAATATTCATTAAATTTTAAGAAATTTCTTCGTTTTGAGGCGAGACTACGCCTTTTCCGGAAAGCAAGAAACTAGGAAAAATTAACATAGAGAAAATTTGGTAGTCCCAACTCCTCAGCAAAACTGCCGGATAACTTCATTGCAAGGGAATCCAGTAAACGGAGTCCATGTCATCACAAATTACAGCAACTCTCTATGATACGCGCGAAACATCTATTCCAATAACATCTATTAAAAGATTTCGACTTTCTGTGGGACTAAGAGGGCGGAGTTGCTGCTAAAAAGCCAAAATTATCATTATATTTGACATAAGAAAAATAAACTGGAATGGATAAGGGCGCATAAGAATTGAGAGAATTGGCAAAAGACGAATGGACAAGCGTTCTTTCGGGTGACGAATTGAAGTTTGATGATGAGTAAACAAAGAGAAAATCAAACATTAAATACAGCATTAATTCTCTAAATGAATTTTGATGTGATATTTGTTGGTTTTTTATGAATTTCACATTTAAAGAAGAAATTTTCATTTTTTCCTCCACTCGGAGAGCTGGTCACACACTGAAAGACACACATGTCTGAATATTAAACAACAAATCCCATCGGTCGTAGGACACTCTAGCAAATTGTTACACAATCTTCTTGCTACAGTAAATAAAAAATCCGGTCACACATAAAATAAATATCAAAATAACAGCAAAACAATATGTTAAACAATCATAGCACGTGTGTGTGTCTGTGTGTGTCTGTGTGTGTTGTGTATGCGTATAAACAAAGCTTTATATTACACAACTGTTGCACACAGCTTGAACTTGTCAAAGCGTATACGAATGCAATCTCAGAACCAACTAAGCCAATGCAATCAAATAAATTGCAAGCAACATATGGTTGCAGATGTTTACTTATTGCCGTCGCGTTGATTGTGTTCCATATGTGTGTGCATGTTTATTTTTCTTGTTTTCTTGTTCTCCTCTTATTGCATATTTACAGGAAAAAACTAAAGCAAAACAGTGAAGCTTGACAGCTACAGAAAATATTGCGTTCTATTGATTAGTATTCTTACGATTGCTGACTTCTCTCTTCATGTTTGCTCTTTTTGAATTATATTTACTTTGGTTCAGCTTGCAGCAGAAATATGTTTTATATAATAATATATTTACGTATATTTATAAAGGCTTACCATACCGCACAACCATATCAACAGCCTATGCGATGCCCTCCTTTAAAGTAAACACGATTTGATTCACTATATCCTAAGGATGGCATGTAAAAGACTCTACTAGCCTTGAAGAGTGTTTTGCATACCCTTCACCTAAGAATGAGATGAACATTGATTTTGTGAAAACGTTTGCAACGCTCAGATGAGCTCTTGATGAGCATCAAATTCTGAATCGATTTAAACACGCCCCTCTGTCCGCCTACCCGCACGTGTAATAATAGTAATAAACATTACTCTGTCCGCAACAGTGACAAAAACACTGAGAATACTCGCATGAAAGTTAAAATTGAGAATCGGCCAAATCGGTCGAAGGAGGCCGCTAGAGTGCCACGTAAACTAAGAACAAACCTCTGTTTGTCAAACGGAGAGAAAAATTATATCACCATTCATAGACTGCAGCGAGTAAGTGTACAAAAATTTGAAAGTATGTTCGATGGGCGATGCCGTAGTGTCTGCACAAAAATGGGAAATATTCATCACGCTTGCGCAATATCAAACTCGTGTATCAAGATTTAATTTTTTTCAATATCTTTATAACGCTCGGGAGCAAGCTTCAAAACCCCAATAACATATATAAATTGTTGGACAGTTTCAAATTCGAAATGCCCCTAAGTATTGGCGTCTGTTAGTCTATTCCTAGTCTGTCCATCTGTCCGTTTGTCCAACTGAGTAGTATCTACGGTACATGTTCTCTCTTCAAACCCGACCACATCTATAGAACCCAAACTGAGAACAACTTTGCTTTCCATATCTTTTGCTCGTTTGCTCACAAACTAAGGCAGATAGATATACGATACAAATTTCAACAAAGCTATTCTAGAAAAATAGAGAAAATCAGCCGCGCCCACCCAATATTATAAAGTGTGCAAATTTATAAATTTGCTTAACGGTGATGCGGAAATCCGACAAGTCTACTATATGCCCATCTCTTGTTCACCCTTGTTGTGTTCACTGTTAGGCGGATCGTTTTGCGTATTGAAATTGTAGTGGAACGATTTGCAAAGCCACAATGTTAGAAATTAATTGGGGCATAACCATTAATGCATCGATTGACATCTACTCGTTCATATATTAATAATTTAAGCAGAAATAACTCAAATTATTGCAGCAAGAGTAGATAGCCGTTTGAAGTACGAGTGTGTGTGAAAGCACATACTGAGCGCAGCTCCAGCTCATACATTTTTCTGAGCCGGATGTGTGCGCAGAAATTCATGTTTCAGAGATTCTCTTGCAATCGACATAATTATAATGCGTAGCAATAAATTAGTAGTGATGTCTCTGCAAATTGAAATTAAACGTGAAATACATAACACGTGAGAAGTTAATCTCTTCATAAAATGGAGACTGAATGCTTTATGTGAGTAATAATTATTTCTTTTTATACTCCTTGTGATTTGTTGGTTTAATTAATTTCTACCTTTCGAAGATAATTTATATGCGGTTTTCAAATCAATTAATCCGGCTGCGTATGTGTGTTTGTTAAATTTATTGATTCTTAATTGTTTTCTTTAGAACATCTCTGAATACCTACCCGCTGTGCATAGCCTCATATCCTCATCATAACCGTCTGAACAGTCGGGAGCACCATCACATAGATATTGTATTGATATGCAATTACCATCTCCAGGGCATTTGAATGGCTCGTAAGGATGACAAGCCTCTGAGTTAAACATGGGAGAGATTAAAAGAAGAAAAAATGTTAGTTTTTTGTATTTATTTAAAAAGTAAGAAATAATTTCTCGTAAACTCTCTATCTTTAATAAAACATAAAAGCAATTGAATCATTTATTGAAATAAAGGAAACGCTTTCATTGAATTTTCTTTCAACGCCAATTCATTCACTTTTCGCCTTCTCCAGCAATTCCCTAAACGTTTACTGCTTCTATTACATCAAATAAAACTCAAAATCTATTGAGTAAATGAATGAAGCACTCACTCTTTCAACTTTGTATTGTTAAGTACTTCTTCAGAAAT
Organism: Glossina fuscipes; assembly: GCF_014805625.2. Lineage (NCBI taxonomy): Eukaryota > Metazoa > Arthropoda > Insecta > Diptera > Glossinidae > Glossina > Glossina fuscipes. The sequence continues at coordinate 8,388,222 of NW_023998455.1, forward strand.
GATAATAGAGCAAACAAAAGAAAAAAAAAAAAACAAAAAAAACAAATTGGAAACATTTCTAATAACTATTCGTTAAAGAAATTTAATGGAAGAGCAAGTCAGCAAAGATGGAAGTCAAGCATACGATGAATACGGTTTACTCACTTGGCTTGAGTCTTTGATCTTTTTTACGTGCGAAAAGAGCGGGTAGGAAAGACTACCTTTTGCCTTGAAGCGAAACTTTTTTTCGATATCATTAAGGTTGGGTGTGCAAATAAAAGTCGAGGTTTTCTTGGTTAACTTTGAAGTTTCTTTCGGAGAAATTCGTACAATGCACTTTGTTCAAAGCATTCCCTCCTCTTCAGGTAATTTTCGCTGTCGAATGGAAGCGTCTTTCGGGCAAACACTAGATAATTATATAGTGAGGCCAGTGTTTATGGGAAGAAGTAAGCGGAGAGGGTAGGACATCCCAGGTAGGATCTCGTTCCTAGACGAGTTCCGCTGTGTGGAGCTAAATTTCTTCATACTACAAACCCTCGATATTCTGACTGCTCAATTGCATCAACTATTGGACTTAGTATTACTTAGAGATGATTTCGTTTGATTGGAACAAACACCGCGCCCAGCTGACCATCTCCAGTAGTGCTTACCATCGGCATTATGGGTTAACATTGTCCCTATCAGACTTATTTAAGCTTCGGTTATTGGAGTACATCCAGTGTTCATCACTCGTAAGGATTGGCGACCCTATGAATTAATTAGTAAGTAAGTTTCCGGAAACTTCAATCTCTTTGCAACAAAGCTACACCTAGTCAAAGTTGTTATACACTAGGAAGAAGGCACCCACCGGTCCGCGGTATCCTCGACTCCAGTCGACCGGATTTTATCTACATTACCGGACCCTCTTCTGGTTTCGGCCGTGATATGAAAATAAAAATTGGTCCGTTAAAGAAGAAGGTTGCCGGCACTGTATTGTGACAAACTTTACGTTAACATATAGGTTAAGGGTAACACTTTCAACTGAACAAGTCACAGTTTTATCGCGTATCCTAAAGTACTAATTCCGCACCCTCTTGCTGAACCGGGCGAACATAATTTATACTCCCAGTAATAGTTAAGCGAGTTCTGTTTTTAAACCCAGAGATTGTATTGTTTATTAAACTATTCCTCTTGATTTTTACAATTTTACTTCTGACGGGCAAACAAACTTGATGGGATACATATATATGGAAAAAGCTGACGGTGCATAGATGCGAGAATAGGATAATTTACTAATGCGCTTTTATTAGCGTAAGGATAGAGCGAATATGTGATTTAATAGGACATATAAAAGTCGTAGGAACAAGTTGTTATAGTTTACATTACGTTCGCAAACTATAAAATCCTTATATGCTTCAATCAATTCGCTATAAAGTTTGATGAACCGTTCAAATGTCATTTTACATGAGTCAATAAAGTGAAATGGATATTGGAAAGAACGAATTTATTATGGTTCATAGTCAGTCAACATTACGCTTAAAATAAAACGAAACGAAATATCTTGTATTAAACGTTTTAAGATTCATTTGTTTTCATATCTTTCAAGTTTTATCTGTTCACTTTTATATAGAGCGGGTCGGCAATGGTTCTGCATTTGGTTGACGGCATTTGGTTCCGATAAAACTGAGTATTTTTTAATGAGAATTTAGACTAAAAATATGAAAGCATACAAACTCTATCCTTTTTATAGCCTGCACAAGTTGCACAAGTTGTGGTACAGGGTATCAAGTTAAGTTAAAACGATGTTTATAAAACATCCGATGGAATTTAACATAGACCCACCCACCTTTTGCTATACTAATTGAACCAGAATAATTTTCTGAAACGAACTAAGCTTGTCTGTCCATTGGTGGTGAAAATGCTTCGTGCGATACCGCTCTCTCGACCACTTACCATATAACGCCTTATTTGAAAAAGTCGTTGTCCGCGTGAGTAGCTTACTACGTAAGAATCGTGACTCTCATGTTAGGTTTCATGGGTTCATATGTGAAATGCGGTACAGTTTGCTTTGGGCGTACTCAGTCCGTAAAGGTATAACGCCTAACGAAAGGCCACACCTATTACTCTGCGGCCACCCCCCCCCCCCCCCCTTTCTTTCTCGCTGCCACGCATACGGGACATCCACTGAGTGATTGGTCATTATAAAAAAAAAAAAAAATAATTTATATATTCCTAACTACATTAAGTAAAGTGATGTCTTGAGTACAGTGTTTTTAATTTCTTTTAATTAAAAAAAAAAGTGGTTATTGAGACAAACGTTTCAAAAAGAAAAAAACACATTAAAAAAGAAGAAAATTATATTGTAATTAACTTTTATTTCGAGCTCCAATTTTTTATTGCTTGTGACCTTTCACTTGGCAGATGTAACACAAGAAGAAAATGCAATCACATTGTAAAACGCATGGCCTTCAAAGTGACCAGATCCCAACCAACTACTGCGCTTACTCGTATAAAAAATGCATAAGTACACGTGCACATTTTATCCGGTCTCTAGTTTGTTGCAATTTTCCAACGAAATTTCTTAATTTGTTTTATTTGTATTGACATTATTAGACTTCTTAGAGAAAGAGCTGGTATACTAGAGATGTTTAATAACATTCCCCCCCGGCAGCCAGTATATCGTTGGGGAGAAGACAGAGACAAATATGAAAAATATATTATTTTAATATCATATGAAATATGTTTTATATAATAAACGTGACGTAGATATCTTCTGCCAAGGCACAGATACAGAGACAACGCGTAGAGTTAGAATAACTATGTACATAAACACACATACATATGCGCATAAATATATCAGGAAAGAATATTTTATAAGAAATTGCATTAAATTTCCTTGTAAAAGCTATCCTATAATCAAATCTTACTTTCATTTCTATTTGAGAAACAAATTTGTTTGCAAATAAGTCTTGAAATATTTATATTCCTATCTCGTATATAGCAGAGCGTAACAATTTCATTATTCAAGTTGATGCTAAAATAATCGGAAATTAGAATAATTTACACTTACGTTTTCTGCATTTCTTTCAACTTTTTTTTAAAACAATTTTTTACTTATTAACTAATAAGTTTATTCATAAAAATGTCCCAGCTATACAATAGCGATGCTGTAAACAGGACAGACATTCGTAGATGAGCTCTGTATTGGGTAATGATCAAGGATCTATTTTTTGTTTAATGGATGCCTGAAGCTCCTTCCTTCTGTTTGTTGCAAACGTTTTCGATGGTAGGTACAAAGTTAAAGTCTCTAACAACCTTTATTCAGCGAATATTGATTGATTGTCTCGGAAGAGTGCTTTCATTTTGCTTATAACATATCGAAAAGTCAATGACGAGCGTCGTCGTACAGAGAACGTGAAAGGAATTGTGAAACAAGTAATTATGCTTAGCATCGGCAAAGTCGTTTGAAGCAAATAATTTTCGGTAGACGCAATGAAAAAAAATTTATCAGAGAGAAGGATTGTGTTACGAAATACAATTTTCAACTTGGAAATTTTTGAAAGGATGTTAAGATAAATTCGACTTCAATTAACAAAGAGATGTAGTAACCAAGGTAACAGAGCCAAACAAAGCTTTGTTGAGTATTAGTTGGCATCCGACTATTGATGGATGTAGAATCCTGCCAAGATATATTTTTAAGCAACATGTGAATCTATACAAAAATACTTTGCGACCGAGCTAAGCAGATTCAAAGGGTTCTGTCCAGAAGTATTTTAAAATTCTTTTGAAATTTACTGCCTTCGTAAGAGCTCACAATGGAGAAACAGTGTAATTTGAGTTTTGGCGTTGCCAAACGAAAAGAGTCGTCAGACGTTTTCGTTAGTGCTACGGTAATCCTTTCGAACCAGTTAAAGGAAGTCACAACTTCATATAGTAAGTGTACGTATGAGGTGCCGCGTAGCTGAGCAGATAAGAGCGCTGATCACTAACTCAGTGCACACAGGTTCACATCTCAATGCGGCGGAGAATAGTATAGATTCAAGGTATTTTTCCATTATTTCCTCAAACCAAAAGCAAGAATATGTTAGTTTCCAAATTAAACAAGAGCTTAGTCATAGCGACTTATTTGAGCTATGTTTAGGTGTTTTGGAGATCTCTGCTTAAGGTAGTAAGTAGTTTGTAAATGTGTTTGCGTATTTTTTTTTTTTTTTTGACCGGTGACAATTGGAAACAAGTGAGAGTGTGTGCCCAATCGGTACGTGTTTCGCCATTGCCGACTGAGCGCTCACTACAACTACGATTAAAGTAAGCCCCACACAGTTGAATTCATGTTTGAAGGCAGTTGTAAGTTAGGAAATAACTAGCTCGCGAACGAAACGAATTGGTTCTGCAAAATACTAAAATAAACTGAGGCTTCAAATTGTTTTGAATCTGGACATATCCATAACATCAATATCATTCACCCCAATGGAGGCATTTTTGGAAGCATGTACTAGTTAGTCCCTTTCACATATATACTTTCTAAACAAGTCGAAAGCAAAAATTATATTTTAAATAATCTCTTCCTTCTCTCTCTACCTTCTTCTCTTCTCACTATTTTTGTTTTGATTTTTGTTTTTGTAAAATTTCATTCCCTTAATATTTTCATAACTCACGGAAGCGGATAACATACGCAAATGTTATTACTTTATGACTAAGCACAGAGTGACACGTAAGTACATTAGCGAATGTATGCTGATACATTCAATATGTGCAGCTAGGTACACTGAGAAACATTAAGCTCTTAATATTTATCTCCTGACAAAATATTCATAAAAATGTATTCTTGTTTATGAGTTTGTGAACGTTTTCAAAGCAACAGAGAGAAGCCTTCTATTAACCTCAAAATGTTGAAAGCTTTTATGAGCACGATCTCAAGCTTCAACCAACAACAATTCGAAAAGTAAACAAGCAGTACATTAACATCAGAAATAATTTTTAATGCTCCCAATTCAAATATTTTTGTATTAAATCGAAACAAAACAGACAAGTGCATCAGCAGATGCGAAATTTAATCAAAATTAAAATATTTCATTTTGAATTTTTTCTAAATTCGTTTAATGTTTTTTTCGTTTCGTATACATAGTACGTAAATATGAAACCGGAATTTGCACCTAGGTGATCTTAACGTTACATGTAGACAGCATACATGTCTGCAGTCGTAGTTTTTTTGACATCTGCAACCACAACGGAAAAATAGTTTTTTCAACGACGAAAATGCCGAGCGTTAGCAACTGCTATAGTGAGTGCTTAGTCGATAAAGGCATAAGACTGACTGATTGGGTACATGGCAACTACGTTGTCGATGATTGCTGATCTATCACATGAATAGCTCAGATTCCGTTGCCCGAAAAATACCAGAAAAAGTTGTTTCTATATCGTATTCCAATCGGGGAAGAGAAGCGAATCTATTTAAAAAAATCCTAATCACTCTCACTTGTTGAAGAGCGCTTCACTTCTTAAAAAAATGTATGAAACTTGCTCACAGTAACCGCGTATTTTCTATACAAAAATTCCGGTTTTACATGTGTACATACCCCCCTATGAAGCAATCGCTTCTGACGGCTTTAGCTCTATTGACGCCCAAGTAACGGCGGTCTACGCAAGGGAGGGTTCCACTAATCAAATTCAATAAAAAATAATTGATAGCAATGTTGAGATAGTCATGCCCATATTCAGAGGTTAATTAAAGACTTCTCTTTTCGTATATATTCTGCCGAAGAATTTTCATTCGTTTCGTTTCGCTTACACATTAGTAGCCAAATTGACTGGTTCGGCCTTGTTTAGCATTTAAAACTTTGATCAATTTTTGTTAATCATATGAAAAATAGCGGTTTTATATATTACGTAACTCAAAACCGATTAAAGATGCAATCAATTTTCGTGATTGCAGCTAAAATTTCCGCAAACATTCCGGATTTCAGAATTAAAAAATGAATTTGCACAATTTCCACATGCATGACGGAAATAAGTTTACCTAAGTTTTAAAAATGCATTAAAAGCGCATTTTTAATAAAAATTCAGCCAAAGCATTTAAAACTTTATTTCCGACAAGCAACGTGTGTTTCGCGTCAGCATGAATGATGTGATGATGTCAAACACAAGCAACGTTGTCATCATCATAATGTGACGCCACGTCCGCACCCACCTCGCTCTAATAATTGCTTTGTTTCATTTTTAACAGCCACACCGTCAAGGCCAAACCAAAAACGGGGAATGGAAATCTTTGAAAAAATGCTTCAAATCTTTCTTCAAAATTTGATCATAATGAAAATCAACTCTGTTCGAAGAATCATTTCATATTTTAAGTGGATTCTTGGTTACGATCGCAAGTGCATGAAGGCACCCTGAACGGAAAAATTTAGTATAATAAATAAAAAGTTAACAAAACGTATGCCAAGCTCTTTAGTGAAACAAAGTTGTTGCTTGACTTGTAAAATTTAAATTCGTCGATACAAATGTTTCTCTCGCAAATGTTTGGGCACAAGGGAGATGAAGCACACAAACCTTAAATTATCAATTGTCACTACCATGCAATATACAATATTGCAATGGTGCAATAGACACCTCGCAATTGAGGTGTAAAACTACACCGATTGATAGTCTTCAACATATTTAAGGACGAGCTGTTGCTTGTAATTTTTAATTTTATTGTCAAAATAATTTTCTTTTACAACATAAAAGAAAAATTAAGATATGTGAATAGACGCATCTTTTATTATGATGATCTAAATTTGTCTGTCCGTCTGTGCGTTCGATGTTTGTCGATGCATTCCCATGTTTTACTTACTAGTCTCAGCTTTCGAGATATTTCTGTGAACTTGTCTTTGTTTAGGCTCAGAACGAACGAAAATGGCTCGGGACGGACTACTTTGCCGATAACTTTCCATGTGAGAACTTATTATACGAATTACATGAATAACTTTCTAGCATTTAATGGCAGGACGTCGCCAATTGTCACCTTTTTTGCTATATATGAAATGAATTCCATCTATCATCGGCAAATTTCATCTTTGACGATCCAATATTTATTTTACTCACTTTTCCGATATTTTACAAGATTTACATATAGTATAAATGTTACCCGCATAAACGCATTCGCAATCATTTTTAAATTTATTCATATCGTCATACTAAACGGCATTCAGCTGCCTGTCACTTCAGCATAATAGAAATTTATTGGCATTCGGTCAAACTTTTTTCTATTAAATAATTGCCAAAAATTACCAAACATTGACCTTGACATTTACACGAACTCTTCTTTATTTGTATGTGTTTCTGTCGAATGTGTGGATTTCACACCCAAACGTAGAAAAAGGCCAACAGAGATATGTAGTCGGAAAACTTTTTCTAACTAAAACTTTTGACATTTGTTGCAGATCCATAATTGATTTTTGTCAAAAAACACAAAGCATAAAAAAACCGAAATTGAATTTGTTCAAATAAAGTGAACTCTGCAATTTTTAATTCATTTAATCCATAAGCAGCAATGTTTACAAGTTTTAACTTTGTCAAATAATTGCGATATGTATGCACTTGAGGTGCGATGCTTTATCATTGTCGATTCAAGCAAAGGAAAAGCATCACGGCAGAGCTAATTATTGATATATTTAGGTAATTAAGTGTCGAGGCCACGGGCCAGCTTAATTAAAATGTTTACCAATGTCGACCAACCGGTGCAATTAGTTTTCTATCACATCTGTAACGGCCAATTACTTACCTTCGTTCGCTTCGTTTCTCGGACAAAAGAAATTCAGTTTTTCTTTTACATACGCCTTAAATTCTATAACTATCGTAAGCTAGTTTGTACGTAAATGTAATTATCGCGACCGTCTGGTATCCTCGGGTGTATATACGTTGAGGAACTGCCAGCGTTTAGCTCACAGGATTGCAAACGGAATGACACAGTTCGAGTGGGCCGGTAGGTGGTGCAGCACAATCGATTTAAACTTCATTAATTGGCTTTGTGCACATTTGTGTGAAAAAGGGAATTTCTTTTCTGCCTTTGGTAAACAGTTTTCAAAAACAAGTTCAGGGTGTTTGCGTTCAGGTTGAAAGCCCAGTTGCGAGGAGGAAAGTTGTTTTTAATCGGCAGCTAAAACGCTTGCAGGCAGTTAATTAACCTCGAATCAAAAGGAAAGCATCATATAAGCTATGCTAATGGTCCTCAAAAGGCTAAAGTGAGTGACTCTGCTCACTACCTCCACGTCCGTGTCAAGAAACTATGTTTGTGCTCACACAAAATAGTACATAGCACTAGGAAGTGTACCGAGATTTTTAATTAATTTTTAAGGAAAAGCAAATTTCTATTCAAAAAGATTTTTTGCTTAAATACCACAGAGATTCCTTCTTCTTTACACATTCGGTGAAGCATAGATTTCACATTGAAATCCTTTTCATAACCGTAAACACTTTAGCACTTCATATAACTTAGCACATATGAAGGGTTGTTGAAAAGAAAAGGGGCCTTTATGTATACGTATGTATACACAAACAAAAGGTGAAAGGTCATGCGTTAAAAATAGCACTTGAGTTACTTTTAATGATTTTTTTAAAAAAGAAAAAACTCGCTTTTTATAAAATAATGCGACAATTTTTCTTAAAATTACATACGCAAAACGCAAAAAAAGTGAAAAAGAAAATTGAAAGGATTCCGAAATTTATATATGAAACACGCATGGAACAAAAGTCATAAGCATGTGCTTGAAGAATAAAACAAGAAATACGACTATATGAACACTTAAGACAACCAACCACCAGTTTTCGTGATTGAGGGTTAAACGGGGAAACTCTAAAGAGGGAAGGGAACACAAGTGTGAAAAACCGCATGCCGTATGTATCATGATTTGTGTTGATCCGCTCAGCTTACTTATTGAAGATAATGTTGGCTACTTACTTACTAGTCATCAAAATCACTTCTTTGACTTTCAGTGAACGACAGATTTTTTTAGTTTTCCTCTTAACAATTTCAACTTGCATTTCTCGAACTGAACGTGAGACATTTTTTGGAGCTTCCCTTCGTTTTTTTTTTTTTTTTTTTTCTATTTGAGTGAAATAAAATAAATTTACATTAAATTGTGTTTTGCTTTCTCTTTTCTCGCTCTCTCGAAGCGAATGTTGTCGTTCTTCCGTTTTCGGTGAAAAAAATATTTCATTTCCCTACGTATGTAAACTATGGGTTGAGAGGCAACAAACAACAGCAAATAAAATGAATTTTTAAATAACTGAACGTTTCAGTATCCATTATTTTTACTCTTCCACACAACATTTTTTTTTTTTTTTGTTCTTGTCGCCTTCTCTCTTTCCCCTTTATAAATATTAATATGGAGAATATTCATAGGGTGGGAAAGAAGCTGCCGAAAGGACCTTTAACGAGGGAAAGAACTTTTGCCAATCAAGACACAAAACAACTTTACAATTACTTAGATAACATAGCATGGCAAAGACACCTGAGACTGCACATAAAATTTAATCGAAAGCTCCTAATAAATTCAGGAAATTCCAAATTCCAGTCCAGAGTGCGCAAAAAGACTTTTCACTAAAATTCAAAACACCAAAAAAAAATTAAATAAATAAAAATATGTTTAGAGAAGAATATCACCTTGTGCTAATGTTTCTACACTTGTATAGACAACAGTTTATGCATAACATGTAAAACACAGCAATGGAACACGCTCATCAAACAGGCTTCAATACCCTACAGTTACTCATATAATGACTTTTCAAAATAAGGCGTCAAAAAAGTGATCCGATCTGAAACGTTGTCAATATCTTTCGCGCTTGGATCGGCGTACTAAATAAGAAGGAGAGACAAGCTTAGATCGATGATGGACACTTTCTGTCCGACTGCAAACTGATCGTCATAAGAAAAGGTCAGGTTATCTCAAGTCCTTCTGAATATTGAATACATCGGCATGAAGTTGATGGGCCCTGAAGCGCAACTGGTGTAGAGCATAAAATCAAAAAATTTATGAAGAAATATTAATATGCGGGTTTTTACATACAAAACTGTAATACAATCCTTATGAAGAGTTTTTAAAAAAATTTCTTCAAAATTTGTTGGGAATAAAGAGGAGGTAGGTGAGGGAGTTTTCGCGGAATAATGCTTTTCGTCGTTGATGCTTTTTGCCCTACCGTTACAAGTGAAAATTTTGCACCTGGAACAACATAACAACAATTTCCCGGAGCTCTAGTGAGCATCGTGGTGGAAGGTTGCTTTAAAAAAAAATGTTATCATATTTAAGATTTTCTTTCGCTCGCAAGTCGATTGTAGAAAAGAAAATTTTTAATGTGGTGAGACAGTCCTCCCTAGAGAACGTTAATTTTAAGTTGCAGACAATAAGCGTGTTCGGCAAAGTTTTAATGACTTTTTCAATTTTCACATCATACACTCTTTATGGGATGGAAGGGATTATTACCTTTGAGAATGTTTTCAAAAAATTTTACAGTAAATGAGTCTACAAGGCTTAAAAAGTACATTTGCAGACTTGCAGCGTTCGCTTATATTCTTTAGTAACGAATAAACCAAAGCCGTATTAGTCTCGTGCTAGCAAATGCTTTTCAATAACACAATCTCTCCTTTAAGTTTAATAAATCATAAATGAAGGGCTTTTAAGCGAACACCTATTTAATAAAAGCTTTTAAAAAATGTAGGCATCAAAAATATGTTTTTTTTTTTCAGGAAGAATTTTACAAAAAGTTTTTAAAAACTTTTATCTAATTCTAGTTTTGGTTATAAGCGTTACTTCGACGTCCATTACCACATTTTAAGAAGCATTTAATCTACTTTTTTGCGTGCTTTTCGTGAACGCCAGTGCAGATAGTTCTCAAGATCGTTAAGCAGATTTAGTAGGTACTTGAACTTGATGCTTACGAAGACTACCTTCAGTTAATTCAGTTGATTTCTCCGCACTTTAATGGTAGAGGTCCATTTATAAATATAAGTATGGAACTCCTGGCAAATATTTGTTAAGAGAATTCTAAGAGTTTTTATTCTTTTACTTTTAATTCAATAACGATGAATGGAAGAGTGCTTGCTCAAAACTCTGTTTTAAATATTTTTGCTTTTCCCAAAACAATTTCAATGAAATTATTTTTACCCTTTCATCGTAAGTTAAAATGCTTACCGTTTTTATGTTTTAAGAGGAGATTGTTATACGCATTCAAAACGGAAGAAGAAATGAATGAAAAGATGTAAAAATACTGTGTTCTACTTCAAGCCACTCTACCGTGACCACCATCTTGATGTAAAGCATATGTAGTGCAGTAGGGAGAGAACAATGCTTGTAGTATTCACGCACCGATCATGCACCAAATGCTGCTCTTTTTTATTTTAAGACAAGGCGGCGTTCTCATGTGCTCTGCAATGGATAGGACTTTCTTCAGTTCAATTTTTTGTTTAAAGAACTATCCTACCTATATTCATCTTAACTTGCGAAGGGGCCACAAATTTCGTGTTGTTACCTCGTACATGTCGAAGACGTTTAACGAACATGAGTCGGTTGTTTTCAAAGACTTTTCTCAGAAATAGATCGGAAAATATGTTTGCCTTCTTTCTTTTGGAAGATGGATGAACGGATATTATTCGACAGAAACAACTGAGGGTGTGTCACGTATCACGAATTCCACTAGGTCTAAGTCTCTAGTTTTGAAATATAATGAAAAGACTCATTCAAGAAAGCGATGTTTTCTATTGTTCTTTCGATAACACTTCCAGTGTTTAAGACATTTGAGATAAATAATTGCATGTCAAAAGTGATAATAGCTAACAGGAGTTACTAGGTTAATAAAGAGGTCGTGTACCGATAAAACTAAAAGATGGCTTTATTAAGGCCCAGGCAAAATACTTCGTGTTTACATTAAGCCATTTCTATGATGGTGAATCATTTGTTGTTAGCTTCCTGAATGCTTTAGAAGAAGAAGAATAAAAAATTATAAGACAATTTGTTTACTTTTTTGTGAGATCATATTAATTTTTTTAAAAATAATTAATTCGTAATGTTTTTCGAAAATTAATCGCTTCATTAATAAGTAGTTTTTTATTTCAGCTAAGAAAAAGTTGATATAATGCTATGTGTTGCACGTGGAAAAGCAACATTAATATACCTGCCAAGTTGTGCCTCACGACACATTGTGCAAAAAAGGAAAACTTTACTAAAGAACAAACTAACCGAAATGTGAAGACATTTCTCTTTTTCTTTTTCGTTTTCGTTTTCGTTTTCTTCGTTTTTCATAACCAAAAACGTCTGTGCTTCGAATTGTAAATACTTGCGTCAAATTCTTTCATGACATTCCTACTCGCACGCATACACGTACTTACGGAACCATATAATATATCGTACAATTTGAAAACTTTTTCTATTGCATTGTACGTAAAGGACAATATTTAATAAGATCCCCGAGGAATTTCCAAAGAAATAAAACTACAACAATTTATCAAAAATAAATAAAAAGACTTCACCTTGAAACAAATTCTATTAATCGACCAGCTCTTACATTTCGCGTTAATGTCGACTTATAGTACGACTGCGCTGGTTTTTCACGCTTTTTATGCTGAATAGCACCAAGCGAACTAATCAAAAGTAAACCATTTACTCTTTGCGGCCATTGTTCAATTTGGGCGGAATAGAACGGCTATGCCGCTGCTACTCCAGGTACATAGGAGGGACACACGTTCGGTCACTGGGTGATAACTCCCTTTGCTACTACCTTAAACATATTGGTACCTCAGAGACAGACTCATGCAGATTTCGCAAAGGACCGATGTTTATAGTGTCGGCCATAGCAGGTCATAGCTCCGAACCAATGAAGATGGCGCCATACGTAAGGATCCCAAAGCTGAAGGTTTAGAAGATTGAGTGAGGGCAATAGATCCTTTAGGACCCGACGCGGCTTCGCCATAACATTAAAACACAATGCCAGTTAATATGAATGGAAGAATGAAGCTTCAAATCCTCTCTCGGCATTTGCGTTTTTACATTTCCTTGCAGGCAAACGACCTAAGCAACTGATTATATCCTTGAGGTTCAGTGAAGGAAATAATAACCACATGTTAAATAAAACTCTGACTCGCACATCACTCTTTGAAACAATGGGTAGAGGAAAATTCATGTTATGTGCTTAAAAAGTACAATTTTCTGTATTGTGTTGAAGGCGGTACCTGTTGGCTGTAGATGGCATTGCACAGACACACATTTACCGTTGTATAAAATTTCAAATTGTTTTGTTGGCACGATATTGTGCTGTTCTGTTTTTGTCATACAATTTGTGTTTACTTTTGTTTTATGAATTTGTCCACAGAATATTTCGTGGCACTATCTCCCACAAGCGGGTAGAATTTCTGGGAATGTCGGAATCAAACGCATATATAGATACAAGTTTATTCCGTTATAAAATTATTACGCAACATATGGTATATGTGTGCGAAAGTTCTACGCAACCAATCCAATCTTAAGATATTTGAATAAAAGGGATACGATATGGTGAAGTAATTGATTTATTTTATCGAAAATGTGTAAAGGAAATTTTATTACTCATAAAATTCGATTTAATTTTGAATTATTCACTAAGATCCCATACAGATACGTTCGTTTTTGCATATAGAGAGATTAGAGAAAATCCTTTCAATTCGAATTGTAAGCTTGAGTGAAAGCTATCATGCCTTCATCCTGCAAAATATACAAAATAAGCAAAAACTGTTGAATGGAAAAAATTGAATAAAAAACCAAATGAAAAAAACAAAATGAAAACAAAGAAATTGCAGGAAGCAAGGAAAATTTGTGTAGATAATATAGGGCAGACGAAAAAGGGACGAGAATCAAAAAAATAAGCAGGAGACGGCAGCAAACATACTTTTTAAGTGCAAAAGTGTGGGAAACTTGCGTAGGCAGAAAATACTGCCGGGTTGATAAAAAGAAGAAGAAGAATAAAATGTGCACAAGAAATTTATTCCATAATTTTTTCTCTCTAATGAAATACTGACATTTTCGGACGAGGAACAACGGGACAGACGGTCAACACGTGAACGCATTTATTCTTACTTAACATTCCACATCAAGATTGCACAAGAGTGCGCAGTTTAGCCTTTAAGTGCTTCATATAGTGCAGTTATGTAGGGGAGGTATGTTCAATAAAAAGGTGACTTTTTATTTCTCCCGAAAAATATTTACTTAATAAAGTGATGCCCCCTTCGATATACTATAGCTGTCACGGTCAGGACTTTTTCCACTTCTGATATGTGCTTTTCGGTATGGCCTTGAGTTCTTCCAGAGATCCTTAGTGCGGGAAAAACTTCGTCCTTTCGTGAGTCTTTTCAGTTTTGGGAAAAGCAAAAATTCGGAGGTGGTCGTACATATGAAAATACAGACATCCGTACAAGTTATTCATAAAAAATTTAAAATGCGCGAATGATGGCGATGAGAAATCCAGTTCGAATGATTAGCGAGGCCATGGTCAAGATCGAAGGTAAAATGTCTGTTGCCAATTCCATCGAAAGACTTACATATAAAATGGATTGCGTTATTTGTACACATACAAATTGAAGATGAAGGGTATTGAAAATTCGCGGCAGAGTAAAGAGGATTTTCTTAATCGTCTTTCATAATCATTGTTAAGGCCCGTCACGTATCTTTCATCTCGGCTTTATTAAAAATGATTCTTTAGTACATGGTTGTGTGACCCCTTACGATCTTTTTCTCCCTCCACCACTTACATCACATTCGACTACATTTTGGCCTAACACGGACGCGTTCACGCTGTAATGCTACGAGTTAAACGAATATAAATGTAATAAAAGTTGACTATATTCATAACGATGGAAAAGTTGTATAAAAAGCATAAAAACAGAAGCAATTTGTTTTAGGAGGTTTCAATATAATTAAATTAATGCATACGTGCATGTCAATTATTCCACTCCTTCGGAAAAGGCAAACAACGGTAGCTTTTCGTTTTTCCAAAAAGACCTTGAAGTATAGAATACGAACAACGAGCGGTAAAGGGCGTAACAAACACCACATTTCCATGAATATCAATGACAATCGTTTCATTATTTTCATATTATTTCAAATTTAAATTATTCAAAACATTTCTCAAATTTCTTTACCGAGAATCAATTATTTTTCCATATCATTGCTCTTATTACTACTAGAGATGAATAGTGGAAAATATGCTTAACACTGTCCTGGGAAAAAGTAATTGGATTAAACTTGTCCTTTATTATTTTGTATTTCAAAGCGGTAAAGTTGAAATTGGTTGTCATTGAAACAACAAATTTAATGAAAAAATTTTCATTCATTAAGTTTTGTTTATTTGTTGCAAACTGTTTAATGGAAGGACTAAGGGCCATCATGACATGTTTCTTTAATCCTTCGTTTAGGAAAATTTATTCTCAAAATCTTGGCTGGTTTTCAATTTACTTACTTCTTCAGTAATTCAATATAGTGCTCAGAAGGATTGCCCTAGTGACACATGTGTTTGCCTTTTCAAATTCAGAGAGCAGAGTTAATCTTACAAGAAAAAAAAAACAAAAAATATGTAACTTTGTGCAAATAGCTTTTGTGTTTATTCTTTCATTCTCCATGACTAAGGAAATGAAATAAATGACGACCATTTCTTCTATTTGTTGACTTCACGTATGCTTTTCATCCAGTATGACGAATGGGAAAAAAAGCTCTTAAGTATTTTCCCAATTTATCAAAGCAACAACAGAATATTATACAGTAGACTTCGCCTATAACACAACCGAATATGAGATGGATGCAGCGTGTGATTACTGGCTCTTTGCGAAATAGAGGTAATTAATGTGATAATCCTTACGTAAAACACAGCGGTCGATAAATGCCGGGGTCGGAAGGCAAAGGCTTCTCTTACAAAAAAATTTAAAATTACTTTTACGAGTCACAGCGGTCTTAGTGACGCTGCTTTTATTGTTTTCAAAAGAATGGGAGAATTCGAAAAATTCCTACGCAGGTTAAACGTTTCTTTTGTTACGTCATGCGAAGACTTTCTGTTTACTCTTAAGGCTTAATAAGGAAAGGCCAAGAAAGCTTTCCGCTAACAGTTACTGCAATATCCCCACTTTTCTCCACTATGCAGAGTCCAAATCAGAGTCCGAATCACTGCAAAAAAAAACCAAAGTTTGCAATTGCAAAGTGGCTGCCATTAATTATCCTATCCGAACTTTTTCCTTCCGCTTTTATTCTTTTCATGCGCGTATGCACTGAAATACGCAACATTACATTGTTGTTCTTTTAGTTTCACGAATCTTATATGTATAGGCTTTCGTTTGAATAAAGAGATCAAACATGAGTGTACGCTTGGTGAACTCTGCTTCGTCAAATATATTGCTAGGGTACTTGAAATTTCGATTACAATTCCTATACCCTGCCTCTGACTAGGCGGAATAACGCATTCATTTTTGATACCCTTAACTATGAACAGCACATTACTATGAACTGATTACGCCAGTTAGAGTTGAAATATGTATTTCAGCGGAAAATTAAAAATTCTCTATCCTTCAGCTACGTTGTGGATTGACCAAATTATTAACTATATCTTATTGATTATATTTTTTTGAAAAGAGAAAGGAGCAAAAAAAAAAACCTGTTCAAGTATTCCAAGCTATGTACGCATGGATGTAAAGTTTCCCTGAGATAATAAATAACCATTTCATTGTGTTGAACTTTCCCTATTTCTATATACTTGATAAGTTGTCAACTTGTACTTTTAGATTAACTTTAGATTGCACTTTTATTCGATTTCGGGCAAACATACGAACGAGAAACAAATTTCAACTGAGAAAGTCATTACAACAAAAGTTAGAGATGGCAATAAATTTTATATGGGATATAAGACTAAACTTTCCTGAAATTAGGCAAACATTTATGGCTAATTTAAAGCCTTAAGAGTGGCAACAAGAAATTTTTATGCATATATGTGGTTGACTTCTTTGTGGTAAACATCTTTTAACCATAAATACGAGTTCTAATGTATTTTAAATTTGTCTCCAATAAATGAATTGATTTAAGATAGCGATTACAAAAACTGAGTTGGTAAAGCACTGAATGTTCGCATCGGCCATCAAGCAAAATATCGCTATTGAATGTGTTGCAAGCTACAGGGGGCAACTGCGTATACAGACAACATCGTATCGTATTTTGATGTTCAAGCGAATCTTGAATGTACGATGCAATTGCAGTCATTGGGTTCAATGCTAAGGTCGTACGTAAGTAAGTATGTGAGCGTTGTTGTCTTAAAAAATCGAGACAGTGTGAGAATGGTGTTACCATACTCGTCTTCGACGGCAAACGACAATGAACTGCCATCTAAATACGAACAATAAAGTAACGATTATTAGTTTGTCGTTGTTTGTCGTCCACAAATTATGTGACGATGAAGAGATTTTCATTTTTTTTTTAAACATTAAATAACTAAGCAATTTTATGTTATAATGGATATTACATACATTTCGGATATTTCGGTTTGACAAAGGACTATCTGCCATATCATCTTATTATATCTTTGCAAAGAACGGATTGCCTATAAACAACTTGCAATATTATATAAACAAAAATTTGTTCTATGATAAGAATAATGATTAATGATTGTTGTCGTAGCAACGCTTTGTTTTAATTACCGTTCAGGAAAGAATTTTGCAGCATTAAATTTACCCCATGGGTTGTTGGGTGTAAAGATAAACGGATAAGAATGCGTTGACTTGTTGCAATTACTGCGGAATTTTCTAAATATGTTCGCATTCCCTCTCGGGCCATTCAATGCGTTTATATTTTGTTGTGGGAAAGATACTGGGAACTGCTGCAAAAGCTATCCAAACAATTTTTCAGATAACATGTTGGACAGTACACGTACAAGGATTGCTAACATATGGACGTATAGACGCCTACTAACAAAGCTTTAATGATTACAACTGTTTAAAAAAATAATTTCATTTTTGTTGTTAAATGCATAACAATAATTTGGTGGCGTTTAATTTATAACGTAATTACTTGCAATCCGCGACATTTTCAATAATTACTTTTATTGAGTAAATTTGCAGTAAAAAAATTAAGAACACAACTAATAAGTAAACAAGTTTCAAAAATCTAAAATTAAACAAAAGCGAAATTTTAATTAAAATAATTACATTATTACTGTAATTACTAATTTAGCCGGATAAATAAATTCTAAGACTAAAGCCTTAAGGCACTACCAGCTAAGGCTACCGTATTTATTGGAAACCAACGACCTTTGCGTTGTCGTTACTCGGGATCTTTCGCTTATGCGGCCACCCAGGCGGATTATAAATTTTTTTCTTAAATAATGCAGATTGAATATGTGAAAACGCATAAGGTACACGGCCCGCAATGAAGGACTCTACACCAATTCGCGTAATACAATTATTCATACAGCGAGTTTTCAAAATAAAGCGTTAAAGGAAAGTGGTCGAAAAAGTGATCCTCTACAAGCCTAGATTGATTGATTGAGAAGGTGATTCGGAATCGACATGTGTAACAGAACGGTCCATTGGCCAAAATACGTCACTATACCAAATTTCATCTCGCAATATCTTAAAAACTGCGGTCTATAGGTGCACCCCAAGGGAGCAACACGGCTGCCAGCGACTGCGCTGCGTCTAACGACTGCACTCCAATTATCGACTGCGCTCCAGCTAGCTGGTGCTGGTGCAATCAGGTCGTTCTATCTTAAGTACTTCTACATACATTCGCACAGATTTAATATATCCTTGCAGTACAGGTTGTGCAAGGCATAAAAACTTATCGATTTTTTAAAACGTTAAGCGCATAATGCAGTTTAAAATGGTTTCTGTTCAATTTGTGAAAGACTAATAACGTGTTATTAAAATTTTTTGCCTAACGTGCGTTGTTACAAGTTTAGCCACACTTAACATATACCAAATATTTACTATTAACGCAAATATAAATCCAAGAGTCATAAATTATTTGTAATAATAAAATTTTAGTGAAGTGAGAATCATATAATTTTTCTATAAAATTATTTTAAATATGCGTTATTTAATTATGCCTTCTCTTAAACATTTGTTAAACACGTTTGTGAAAATTTCTAAATTTTGTTATAACGACAAAGAGGAGAAAATCTATTTTTAGGGGACTATAACTGCATTAACTGTGTCGACCTCCTTAGCGATATACTCGAATACCCGTGAAACACTTGACAAAATATGACAAAAATATTATCTACGATACGTTTTTATGCCAAACACAATTTCATAAGGATAACATTTTATGAGGAAACCCGACAAGGACGGATGGACGGATCATTACATATATATTCGTCATACACAGTTAATTGGGTAAAAGCGATGTTTCCCGGATACATAAACACGCAATGATCATTTGAAAATCAATAAGCAATGTACAGTACGTCTAATATGACTGAGCCACTTGAGGTTAGAGAACAACTATTAGTGGCTGTAATTTTATTCCCACACACGTGCTTATAAGCGATGTGAAAACACACATCTGTGCTAAAATACTCATGAAATCTTGTCGAACTTTTTTTAGCATTTGATATCAAGGTTTTTTCAGTAATGCTTTGATTTTCATATCATCAATAAAAGGGAAATAAAACAAAAAAAAAAACATTTGAAATATTTGAAAAAAAAAGAAAAACCAAAAAACACGTTTTCCGATTTTTTTTTTAAACTAAATTTTCTGTTGTAATCTCATAAAAGTAAAAACCAAACACTTCAAAAACTTTTACGAATAATTAACTGACGATTGAAAGCAATGCAGGCTCCACAAGCTTTAGCTAGTTTCCGGTGTCAGACCAATTGTAAACACAAAGAATGTCAACGTCATGCCAATTTGGGTGTAATGGATAAGAATGAGTGCGAGTGCGCTCAAGAAGAGTTGAGTGGCTCCACGATATTTCTAGAGAATGTCATTGATCTATCCCACACATTGGCTCAGATAATGGTTATTTGCGGTCTGCACGAATGCAAGGCCAAGAGTGCTGTCGACATCATTACTTATGCTTTTCTCCATTATGACTTAGTCTGTTATTGCTTGGATGAGAAGCCCAAGAAACGCTTGCGTAAAGAGGATATATTTCATGAATTGGGACGCAAGTGCCTTATGAATCGGGTGGAAGCCCATTTGGCCTATACTATAATTAAGAGAGGTTTCAAGGCTTACTATTATAGTCCGCAAATAGACGAAACAGCCAAAGATTACAATGGTCGTCCGAGCTTTTCGGACGAGTGCGTCTATGTGCATGCAGCGAAAAAAACAGCAGAGAGTTACGCTCAATTCGATGGTTTGTCGTGCGACGAACAACGTGGTATTGAAGCTAAAATTAAAGTTATCTACAAGAAATTCTACGATCGCATGCAATCGCGTCAAAGCAAACCTGACCATGATCAATGCAATTGCTGTTTCTGCGCGAAGAAACGTGGTCATCTTGTGTATGGCAAACCGCCACCATGTACGACGACCAAACCACCTAAGAAGCCCCACACTTGTCCACACTGTTGCAAGCGCAAAAAGAAGGCTGGCATTGTGCATCAACAAGCGTATGTCGCGAAATGCCCAGTGTGTCATCGTTCGCGCAAATACTGCACGTGTGCAAAATATGATTTCGGTATCGAGTGGGTGCAAAGCATATGGAATCGTCCCGACATGAATATTTACTATCAAAACACAATTGAGAAACCGCAGGATGATTCCCTACCTCATTGCCGTCCACAAGGCACCGAATGGCAAGAAGAAGCGCAGGAAGAAGAAGAGGACGAGGAGCCTGTAGCGGTCGACGAGAATCCATTGGAGGAATAAAAGAATGGCATTGGGAATATCGCAAATAAGGGCGGATCGCACAAAAGTGAATTGAAAAGTTGAAAGCAATGATCTTTGTGAGTGTGAGTTTTGGTTATTAAAAAAAAAAAAAAACAACAAACAAAAAACAAAAAACAATTATTTGCCTGTCCATAAATTTTTTGTTTTGGTTATATTAAGATTGAATTGATCCAATGTTTGTAGTCAAAATAAAAAAATTAGATAAACAAATATACAAAGAAAATATCAAATTGAGCTGTCAATAAATTTCAGACTCTCGAGTAAATGCATATGCGTACGTATGTACGTGGTGACGGAGACAGGAAAAAGGGATGATCTAGAGATAGAAAGGCATTAACATCACAACAAAAATGGGAGAAGAGTGTTAAAAACGCGCCATTGAACGGAGGCTACTACCCGATTTAAAGAATGGTGAAAGACGATTGTCGGTATTTTTCGCAAAAAAGTTTCTATTTAACTGGAAGCCACCTTTGAACACCCATTACCGACCTTGCCGTTGAAGAAAATTTAATCAGAGAAAAACAAACACTTTAAAAATAAAAAAAATAAAAAAAAAACAGAATAAGAAGAAAATTCTATTTGTTTTGGAACGACTCTCTTCTGTTCCAGACGGATTTACACGTCGGGAGCAAAAGTAAGTTGCAATAAAGTAAATACGAAGATTTACTTTGTATAGACGGGGCAATTATTTCCAACGAGTAACCGAGTTGCGATCATTACATACGCCAAGGGCAAAGACCCTAATAGAGATAAAATTCCGTAAGCACTTCCCGCAATTTATTTGCAGTAATAATTCTCAAAATTTTATTAACTAAGGGAAAATATTAATATTTACGACAGATACCCTAAGAAGTCTTTGTAAGTGCACGCTATGTAAGCCGAACCCCGGGGAGCTCGATAATTAACAAGTTCATAAAATGTAAATGACACCCTCCAAGGACCAGGACCTGCATTGAAGAAAGCTCTACGTTTCCTGAAGTCCCAAATGAAAAAGGGGTTTGAGCCAATTTTCCGGATCTTGGTCGACGTCGAAGCTTATCTACTACCTTTTTACTTAAGGGCCCAACGAAACTTTCAGATAAACACAGCCACCACGAAGGCAAGAAAGTATCCATCCCGGTAATCCGATGCGGATTGTGCGTGGTCGTGTCATGAGCAATTCTACTTTGAGTAAACTAGCCCCCGCAGACGCCCACAATTTCATGATTTATCTCCCTTTGGAGTTACGCCATGCTCTACAGCATTGGTTGCTAATCATCTAGCACACTATCCTTTATCGAGGAAATAATGCTTCCGAGGACACGCCCAACTACGCCCCAGCCCTATAACGTTTCATACTACCATTATATCTTGAGCAAGTTTGATGGCCTCGATGCCAGAGAACCGAATGGGATAAGAAAATGTCCTGTTTTTCTAAAAAATGAGATTCCTTTTCCGATACTCGCCTTAGACTTTCAAGTTGAAAACCTGTTGCCAGGTTTCAGATAATAACCCGTAAACCCGTCTTTGCCGAGTAGCTGAGCAGCTCTAATTAATAAGACCTTTAAAGCAAACAGCTACCGGTTTGGGAGAGCACCAGAAAAAGGTAAGAGTGATTAAAAGGAATAAATAACTTAGGATGGCTATCGATAATGTAAGATCGATTTCGTCGTTTTAACGGACAGAACAAGAACCTGAAAGGCGAACATTCACACATGAATAAATCATGGTTGTTACTCAAAGCGATGGGTAATTGATTACATGCTCGCTTAAATTTTCAACTGTTATATAAGCTTTTTCATGTCTACAATATAGCATATTATAATCATCGGGACCTGGTTTAAGTCAAATACAGAACTATTTCTTTTTTGCCAGTTAGCTGTTATTTATTTTGTCATCTTTTGTTTTAACCCATAATGCCTTTGTACGCACGCCATACAATCCTTTTTCCATGAATGAATATCATATATGTAAAGCATTTAACAAACAGTTTTCAGTCGCATTGCGTAACGTACATGTTTTAGAAAATCTCAAATACTCGTCTGTTCAGCAGGGCGTATAATTAACATTCAACATTCGTATATAAATAATCCTTTGAGAATTAACATACATAACAGCAGCTGTAGCAGCAGCATTGGCATTAGCGACAAACATTTAATTGCAGCCCTTTTTACATTAGGTAGAAAAGCACTTAAGCCCAAGCTTGAGTAAATATTTAAACTCGCGTGTATGCGTAGGAGCTACGCTCTCTATTTCACGCACATTATACAACGAATCCGGAAATGCGAAGCGCAGAAAGGCAACTAAGTAACTGACTAAGGAGCTATTTTTTAAGGAAATTCTCATACATGGTCTAGTGAAAGGGGGGGGAATTCATTTAGAAGAACTAAAGAAGTTCTGGAAATTTTCCTAATTTCTTCCTTCATTTTCCAAATTCGATTTTTACATTTTTGTACAAAGTGTTTGTTCTAAAGTTTTTCGGTTCGTTTTGATCAAAGTTTTGCAGCTATCAGGAGTAATGGTCGCGGACAATCATGAATAAATTCATTTGCATTTCGTAACCAACCGAAGGATGGAACAATGGCGCCAAATAAGACATTTACATGATGACGTATGCTATTGTCATGCCAACCACATACTTGTTACTTACTTGTTACTTGTGTAGTAAGCTAAGAGTGCCATTATTAATGAGTGCCGTTGTATGAATTTTGAAAGTAACAATGGCAACAACTTAAACACTTAATACTCGCATCCTTACTTATGTCAATGAATTAACAACCAACGAGAACTTTCACTGAAAAGGAAGCATAATATCATTCAGCTAAGACACGTAATTGCTTTACGGTTTTGATATCCTAAGCTTTTCATGCAATATGTAACACTCAGAAGAGCGTGTTAAAGTTATTAGAAGAAATAGATTCTTAAGACCAACATATTATAATTTTGATGAATACGCGTGTAAGTCAGCTGTTGGAACTCATGGTATGGATGAATTCCACCAGCCATTGATGTTGATGGAGCAATGATTGAAATAACTTACCATCTACCCTACCTACGCGCTTTTATGAAGTAAAAAATAATTAACTCTTACAAATTGCATAAGCCTGACGCACATAACCTTTGACATTTTAATAATTCCGTAACTTTATCATAAAAATATTGAGCTTTAATAAGTTTTTAATGTTTTTATTCTCCTTACTTAAGTGTATTTTTTCTTTTTTTTTAAATTACCGTTAAAATGTACACATGCAACAATTACAACCAATTTATTGTCAGATACTTCACTACCATCTTTTTTCCATACGCATATGAATTGCAAATCAGGTTTACATTACAAAAAACCCTATTATCTGTTTTATGGTGCGATTCGGAAAAGTTGCTTTTTTTTCCTTTTCGAGTATTCAATGCATTCATTCATTGCGAATGCTCTATCGCTAAATGTACGCGAGAAAGCTGCAGGCGGTGTATGGCAAATCTTGGACACTCTAGGCGTCATAAACTTTTTTTGTTTTTCAACTATGAACAATTTGGAATCATTTCTGTGTGCACGAAGTTGTTCATAAATACTTGCAAGTATCCTTTGTTTTTTGTATTGGCCATGGATGTATTACCCATTGCATTGTGGCGATTAAAAAAATTTCCGAAATATCCGAGGCGTTGCAAACGAGATTACGTAGTTGATAAACTTATCTTCCATTGCTGGCTACTGAAAACGGTTGAAAAAGGCTTGGGGGAGATAAATATGAACTTCCGTATTAACAACATTTACATTTTAACCATGAACTAAGCGAGGTACACAATTTCCTTTTTTCATTTCATATTAATGTACTTTTGCTTTTTTTTCTTTTGTTGCTGTTGTCAGACATGAAACTGTGAAGAAATATGCTAAAATAGTGTAAATTTTAAGTTTTTGTAAATATAATATTTTATTATTTGCTTATTCCCCCTCCAATCGAGTATCATATAAATTAACCTTGGATCGTTGTCGTTGTCGTTGTCGAGCGGTCGCAATAACTGCAATATATACCTAAAGATTCTTTGAAGGTGTTTAATATGAGTGCTTTAAATTATGCAACAAATTGCATTGTTTCCAATCATCCCTAAGATATGTTTTAATATTCATTACAATTTAATTATCACAAACACCTGAAATATATTTTAAATTATTGGAGAAATGATTTTCATTTGCAAAATTTCGTCTGTTAATTGGGTGATTTATTGAAAACATAGTAGATCAGTGTCAGTGTCAGTGCTGCCGGGTTATACAAATTAATTTAAATAAAACGAATGTTATATTTTCCTTTGGGCAGGCTGTGGATACTCATCCTTTGGAAAGTTTATTAAAATTGCATTTACATTGAAATGTAAATATAAACTCTGACTGTCCAGAGTTAATGGACTGAGAAAAAGTTTCCGATTTTTTTTGTATATAATAAGTCACTAAAGGGATATCCCCTACACCGGCAGGCATGATGGTAATGAGAGGGTTGGAAGGAGGAAGATATGTTGCTTACAGAGGGCCTAACTTGTTCGTTTACTTTATGGTTTCGATTTCGGAGGGAAAACGCTTTTATTCAAATGTTATGCTTAGAATACATTCAAGCTACAATTTACTTGAGTTTCTTTTGAAACACGAAACGACTGGATGGCATGGTTAAGCTTTAGAGGCCGATAATTAATCTATTTGTTGCGTATTCCTGATGCGATCGGTCCACTTTTTCGACAAGTCTCCATATTTGGCAAGTCGTTATAAGCATTTTAGGACTCTCTTTGCAATAGTATTTTGGCATTCATGCGGGGAAAATGCTGGAATAGCGTTAACTTTTCAACTCAATTAGAGATTTAAAGAATTCTTGAACGTTTAAAATATTGCCATTTCAACCTAACCTGGTAATAAAGAATAATGCCTACGTAGGCATTCGCAATAGTCGAAGAGCAAACCCTTGGAGAAATCTTTATTACATTAGTTTGGCATTGTCGTCTGTACGGTATGCCTTTAACTATCAATTTTTTCCAATTTTCCTTCCTTTGGACGTATAATGCTTTTTATATTTTAAATAATTGCGTTGAAGAGAGAACAAGTAAAACCAGTTTGTGAAGAGATTTGTGGGTTCTATTAAGAAAAACTTATATCCCAACGGTAATGCGAAAAGTTGTAAAGTATTGTTGCACGTTTTTTGGTTTATACAAAAAACTGCTTGAGTTTTTCGTTGTAACTTATATTAAAAGTTTTATTTATGCAGCACACCTGCCTTTAGCAGATGAGGTATGTGTTGAAGCTTAAGCAGAGTAACAACATGGAGTATAGTATAAAAATATTTTTCATTTTCTGTCTTATGTTTGCATTATTTAAAAATATCTAAACAATAAAACTCTTTTTAATTCCCAAGACACACATATGAAAAAGTAAAACATATATATATATATTTGTTTGGAAAGAAAATCTATAAATTTATAGTGCTTGACCTTTGCTTTCGAATATCGATACGCAAAGTACTCGTTTGCAAAACTAATAAAGTTTATCGTCAGTCAACAAATACGTAATAATGTCAGACAGTTTGTTAAAATTGTTTGCTTTTTGGAGTTTACAAATTAGAAATTTGCTGTAAATGAAAACAAACGTAGACGAACGCTTTTAATTGATTTTGCAGCTTGCGATGGCACATGAGTAAATCATGAAATCTATATGAAGAGCGAACGACTATTAGTCAACTAACAGCAGTGATGTTATTTTCAACTTTTTATTTTATTTATTTTTATAAATATAGCATAGAAAGCCCAACAACCGCGACAAAGCTCACTAACATGTATCCGACGAGCCCATATGAGGACGAGTGAACCACTATTAGCCAACTGACAGGAATGCAGGCGTTTTGAACCTCATGAACCATCATGTCTCACAAAGAAGGCTATAAGAAACTTTCTTATACGCGTTTGCAAGTATTCTAAGCAGGATGAGCAAATTTATGTACTTGGAAATTGTGGCCAGCGTGGGCACAACGAGTTAAAATCAACTTTAAGGATTACATTGAAATACTTTTCACACCTGTTTGCGTGTAGGCGTTTAACGAAGCGTCCACAAACAGAATTGTTTCAACACATTTCCAAAGAGAGCGAGTTATTGCATTTGCCTCAATTAAAAACTGAAACACAAATCCATTTTGCGCATATTGAACTTGAAACGGTCAAGGTTTGTGCTTAGATGAAGGTAAGCTTATAACTTAAAAGCAACTAGACAATTTAAAGGTCACTGGTTGCCGTATAGCGCCAAGTTAATGATTCTGTTTGTAATACAAGAAAAAAATTCCATCGTAATTGTATCACTTGACACTTCAGCTAACAACGCGACCATAATTTGTAACTTTGAAGTTTTCCCTTTCAATAAAATAACCAACCATATAATTATCCTTTCTTCTTCAATACCTACTACCGTAGAATGGGATCGTATTAAGCCCGTCCTTTCGTTTTTAAGACGTGTGCAACGTATAAAACGAATAGTACATGTTCGCAGTTAGTGTACGATATTTAACTGACTTAATCAAGTTCATCACTCCTCTTGTCTGCCTATCTGTTCGTCGATTATCTCTTGTTGGAATGATCCAGCTCGCGCTGAAAAGAGATTCACTCTGAATTAGTGATCATAGTTCGAGTTTATATTATTCTATTGCGCTTTATAACCGAGAGTAGATATTTCTACCATTCTAGTCTGGACTAAGCCTTTTGTAAAAATCATTCCCATCGATTTATTACCACGCCCATCTTCGATGACGTATTTCACAATAGTAATGTTGTGAGTAACGCTGCTTCGTATTTATCAAAGGTGAGCTTTAAGGCAACGATAATTTCTTTCTTCTTATTTGTTTTCAAGTGAAATTTAAAAAAAAAATGAAAAACTTTTCTCAAGTTTTTGAGCGAAAATACCAATGATTGCATAAAATTGGTATACTCTGGTGACTACTTAAAGACTTTCGAAAGAAACTTTAACAAAAGTTGTTGCCATGTTCTTGTTTGCTATTTATAGCCAATGGCCAAGCTCGGAAGTTTAACAGCGAAGACAAAAGCAAAACCGTTGTAATGGTTGGGAAAATAAAAAACAAAACAAGCAAAATAAATAAACTAAGGATAATGAGCACTAAAAAATGTAATAAAGTCTCTCTATTATATTTATTTATTGAATTTTATTTCGAAATTTTCAAAGAAAACGAACCGTTCTGGCGTTCTATGTATTTTGAGGACAGAATGTATCCGTTTAAGCAAAATTCGTTTCCTGTTTTCCTTTAATCTACACATGCTGCAACACTAAATCGACTGAGTGTACATAAATTCACTTTTGCTTCTCCACTTGTAGACAGATTATACAACTGTGCCATAGGATTTTCACAGTTAAGCGCTAAAATCTATTTTCCTCGAGGGGTTATTGTGCAAAAAGTGCAGATGCATTAGATAGTTGGCTTAACTAACCACATTGGCGGCAGTTGGTGCTGGAAATTTTAAGCATTAAATAAAAAAAAATTTATCCAGAACGAGGAACAGAATTCATCTATTAATTGAAGTACCCCGTTGAAATGCGAACAGTTCTTAAAAAGGAAAATACACGAAAAATAAATATTTATGTTATTAGCGTTAGCTGTTAGGATCCTTATATCAATTGCATGTTAGGCTTTCAGCTTTCAGTTGATGTGTATGCAATATTTTCATGCAATAATTGATTGTAAGCTGCATTCGCGAAAGAAGCTACAGTTAAGGAAAAAGATTTTTTTTTTCACAAAACGATTCATATAACGGCTTCTTAAAATAAGGCATTATATGGAAGACGGTCGAAAAAGTGGTCCCATCCAACCTATTTTCAATAACGTTCGACCTTGGGCCAAAGCACGTCAGTGCCACAAATTTTATTAAAACATCTCAAATATGCGACCTGCAAATAGAACACAAGAAAATAAGACAGAAAGTCGGAGAGATGGAGAAGCAAGTCTAGTGATATAATAGAAGATGGGTCTATTTCAAGTTCTCCTGGGTGTTGCTTGCATCAGCACAAACCTAATAAATCCTTGTAACACAAGTGGTGTAGGGTAAAAAAAAAAAGCAATTTTCTATACAATACTGATGGTCCTCTATAGATTTATACTTTTTCAAAATAATTCGGTCTCAATATCTCTACTAAAAGGTTAGGAGCTTTCTAGATCAAGTGAGAGCCCCTGTCCGACAGCGTATTCATTGTGCGTACAGCTCGATATTAGAATGGGTGACACAATGCTCTGATATTCTTTGATGATTCGTTGAGCCCTTTTAGGAGAGAATTCTTGAGCACACAGATTGCTTTTCTTGCTAGCAGGAAATAATTGCTAGGAATAGTATGCAGCAGTGTTGTAGTGTTATTTATATAACAACTTATAACTTTGCTTGTACATGATGTTTACACATCTTGTAACTGTATACATTTGCCTATGGCTTTATACTTACAAAAAAAAAAAAACGATAAACAAACAACAAAACAACAAAAATTTTAACTTGTATTCTAACAGGTGGCCATTGCAATCCTTTCCTAAAAACTTCATTTGTAAGCAAAAAATTGATTTTGTTGACTTCCACTAGGGATGAGTTTAAAGTAATCTGCTTGCCTCAGTTGATAGAGATAAACAACATTGGTTAAGTAATTGCTTGATTAATTGCATCTTCTGTGTTGTTTTCTTAAGTCTCATCGTAATTTTCCACAAAATTATTTCCGCAATTATTTTCTTTCTCGTCATGCGTCCTTTTCGAACTTCTTTATATAAATTTTCCTTGAATTAAGCTTAACTGATCTATTTAAGGAAAGCGTGTTGCTTGCAATTCCCTGTCCGCGGTGTACGTGCGACAATAGTTTGTAAATTTTCGCTTGTGCCAAAGTGCTTCTTCGCTTAATTCTTCACAAAATGTTTTCCTTCGAAACGATAAGAAACGATACACGTTCGTGGCATTGAGACATTGTGTTAGTGTTTCTCAACGGAAGCGTACAAACTTTCATGTATCAATATTTTACACGTCCCGCAAAAATAATAATTAATAATTAAAAAGACTTTATAAATTCTTAGGAGAATTAAAATATAAATAGAAAATTATTTAGGGAAAAAGGAAAACATTTTAGATACGCCTAAGAAGAACTTTCATGCACTCGGCTCTTTCGCTAATGTGCAAATACGAACCGCGAAACAAGAAAAGACTATTAAAATTAAAAATTAATTGTAATTAATATGAACGTTAAATACTAAAAAATTTGAATAATTTTCTTGGAGAATTGTGTTTTTTAAATATAATAAAAAATTGACGGAGAAGAAATTTATTTTATTTCACTCCATTTTAAAGACTTTGGAGATTGGAAAAATAAACAATTAAGAAAATTACATTCGGCTGTGACCGACTTGTTTATAAACGTATCGCTTAATACTAATCAACGGTATGCAAACTTTGCATGGTCTGTGAAGTTTCTTTCTCGGTGCTGAGAACGTTTTGATAAAACAATGAAAGAATTTTAATCTTTTATGATATTGAGTAGGCGTGATCGATTTTGTACAGGTGCTTCGGGGCCAGCCACAGAATATATCTTTGTATCTGTTGTGATTTATAAATAAGAAGCGAAAAGGCATTTTTTTTTTTTTATTTTTTAGTAGCGGAGGTTGTGGTGGTGTACTGTGGTCGTGTCCTTTGGCCGATTTGGCTCAATTTGAATACCAACTTGCATGCAAGAATTCCGAAACACCCAAATTTGAAGCTGATTGCGACAAGGAGAATGTTTACGACATATGGACAGATGGACAGATACGCGCAAATCGGTTTAGAATTTGACGCTGATCAAGAATATATTTACTTTGTAGGGAATATGTATACTTTATATACTGAGACTTTCTCGTAAGTACTGCAACACAAGTGGAGCTCTTATACTTCGCACAAAATAAATGTAGCTCTCATACTTCGCTGACGGGTATAAAAAGTCTTAATAAAGTTTCGAAAAATATTTCTTACTTTCTTGTCCATAGCGAAAACTTTTTGCTTAAACTACATCCGAAGAACATAATTAAATCGTAATTTTTTTTTTTTGAAAACTTTTCTTAATAACACTTTCTTTCTATTAAATTATTGTATTTAAACATTTATTAAATTAAATTTGAAAGAAACACTTACCGCTTCTTTTCTGCACCATATTATGACCGTAGAGACGACTTAAATCGATGGCAGCAACCTTGACGACCATTAGCATTAAAGCCAAACATAGCGGCCAAGTCAAACGCCACATAAACAGCGACATTTTGCTTTATGAGTGAACGCACACGCTCACTATATACCTTCGGGTTTTTCAACGAACACAAAATTAAAAATGAAATACTGATAACTTGTCAGAAGAAGGGAAAAAAAAGAAACAAAAAAAAAAAAAAAAAAAATAAGACTTCCAAAGAAAGGCAACGTCTGTTTGCGCCTTAACTTGACTACGGCTGGTGGGCTCGTCTTATTTTATATAACACAAATATATGCCAAAAACAAAGTGACTCTCATTAATTTTCCTTCCTTTGAAGTTTTTGTTTTTCTGTGTTTTCTCCGCTGGCCGTTCTAGTCGTTACTTTATATTACAAGTTTTTCTTTCGTTACGTCTGCTAGGCTCTTGTAATTTCTTTCCTACTCTCCTTATTAATGTGTTGCTGGTTTGTAATGAATTTTGGGTTCAAATTATATGGCTTTGAAGAAAATTTTCAAGTTAAATTATATACATAAAAATAATACAATAATTCACGAAATGTCTAAAGAAAGGTTGTTCTCGTTTAATTTTTACATGATTTTGAAACTGCAAAAGAAGAAGAAATATGTTTGTAAATGCTCTTCGATAAGGATGGATTCCGAAACTAAAGAAAAGTGTGAATTTCCTCTAATATTTTTAATTTATTTGATTACTATACCCTACACTACGACGTGGTGCGACGATACAATCCATATCTGTGCTTACTTGCAGCAAATTGGCTGAATCTTCTCGCTATCGTACCCATATAACACCCGTCGTACAAAGAAACCTTTTCTTCCCCTGCACGCCCGCTCCTGTAGGCTTGCTTTGCCAACAACAGATACCGGGTCAACTTTGGATAACGCCGCTCCGCAAATCTGCTTCTCGCAGACATATTTTCTTCATTCAAAATTTCGCTGTACATTCTGATTTTGACACCCTACACCACTTTTGCCACAAGTTTGTGCGCACGTCCGGAACGATTTGAAATGGACCCATCTTTTATTGTACCGGTTGGTACAGAAAGTGATTCTAATTGTTCGTCCGTCCGTCTGTACCACTTGTACACCTTTTTATAACGCCCCAATTTCGTTGTATTGTTATGTGCATAGCTATGTTAAGCGAAGCGGTGCAGAGTATTTAATGGTTGGCTGCAGTCCAATGCAATCGCGTTTTCTTGTTTTTCTTTTAAATATCGCTTCGATCAAAAAAGGTGTCATGGAGTTCGTCTTTAATACACAAGTATTTCGTAAGGTCAGTATTAGCTGAACATTGTATGCCCCTTCTCCGTCTCTTATCCGTTATAAATTACTTCTTGCTTCTTATTCGTTATCAGTTATACAGAATGCTGTCTCTTATGTGGCAGGTATCCTATTTTCTACTCTATGCTATTTCAGGACAAAAAAATTTTCTAATTCATTATGGTTATCTATCTGTCTATCAGTCCTTATGTCTATCTGTCATATTTGTCAAGATTGAAAAATCGAAAATTACACACACATGTGTTTCTATAGTGTCGTTCGCTTTGGAAAATGCCCCTAAGA
Source organism: Glossina fuscipes (assembly GCF_014805625.2). Lineage (NCBI taxonomy): Eukaryota > Metazoa > Arthropoda > Insecta > Diptera > Glossinidae > Glossina > Glossina fuscipes. Next base: position 8,420,819 of record NW_023998455.1, read on the forward strand.
TATCTTCCCCTAAAATGCACTTTGAATGCTTGCAACATATTCTGCATTAATGTTATTTCAAGCGGAATTATTTGCACAAATTTCGTTATTTGTAAGGGTATACGTGGTGGGTGGGAGCTATGGAAAGCAAATGTAATTTCCTTTTTTTACTTTTCCTTTTTCCACTTAATCTGTGCAATGCTCTTGTAGTTTTTTGTAATTTTCAAAAAAAAACAAAGAACTTAAAAACAAATATCTCCGAGAAAAGTGCGGACATGTGTTTAGCAACACTTTAATAAAATAACTCTAGATTTTAACAGTATTTTTTATTTATTCATTTTTTTTTTTCTTTTTTCATTCATTGTCTCTTCAATTAGTCCTCGTTGCGTCTGTTCTTAGATAACTTGATTTTGTTAACCCCTTTGGGTGAAACTTTCAAAAGGTTATTTGTTCTGTTAGTTTGCTCTTCATTTCTCCTTGATTTATTTCAACTGAGGTGGTTCACTTATTGCGCTTATCTAGCAAAGCATTTATTCTTTATTTACGCGCTCTTAACGTAAAAATACTCCTCCTTGTTTACTGGCATCGTTACGCACCAAGTGTATGATGGCAAGCAAATGAAATCAAAATACTATAAAGATTAAATTATTTTTATGGTTATAACGAGTTGACGGAAAACAACAGAAGAATACTGATATTATTATCACATTTCATTTTCACCTTTCAGCAAAAATGCTAACTGCAGCTCGATTGCATGCCATTTTAGTATGGAAACGGATGCAAGCAATATAAGCACAACGTACACCATTATGCTGAACATTCAAGAATTTGTTAAGGAAAAATGAAGCCTTTTTTTTCAAAGTTGTCGTATAAGTAAAGCCCTGGAAATAATATTTATAATTATTATGGCCAGACCAAGGAAAGGATACATGCAGTTAAGGACAATGCTTACGTAACTTGAAAAGTACTTTAAAGCAGGCGGGTTATCCGAAACTAAGGGATTACGTGAATGTCATGAGAATAAGCGTAAGAAGGTATTCAAAAATCCGATATACTCTTGCCGATAGGCGACGCATCCGATCGGAAACGACTTTAAAGTCGTGCCTGTAATAAAACCTCTAAATGATTGGTAGGTATATATTCTACGAAATTTCTTGTTACATCAGATTTTATTTATTCATTTATTCCAACTTGCAAAGCTTTTAGAAGTCGTTGAACACATCCTGGGACCGAGCACACCGAACACAACGAGAAACCTTCTGCGAAGTACGCCTTAGGTTTGCGTAAAAGGATCAGTAGGAACTAAAAGGTTAAAAATTCATATTTTACCCTATACCCTATGTGGTACAAGGGTATATTAAGTTTATGCATATATATACAACACTCAGAAGAAGCCGATATAGACCTGTGTTTTATTACACCTATCTAAGCGTGTCTGTCTATCTGTCCGTGTTGTATTCTTGTGTTCAGTCTTCAGGTCGCAATGGTTGAGATAATTTGATGAAATCCATCGACCCGTTTGGCCCAAGGACAAAAGCTATTGAGTAACGCTTCGCTTACAACGCCTTATCTTGAAAAGTGCACGAATAAAGGTTTTAAGAAAAGCGGTGTAGGGCATTTAATGTTGAGCCATGGCCCACCATAATTTTTTTATGTAACGACTTGAAATAATCACAAAATTTAAATTTGCCCTCAAAAAATACTATGTTACTTGTAATCTCTTAAAAGAAGATCATTCTTCTTCTAAAAGGCAAAGGAAGTTTGACACTGTAATCGAATTTTAATGAATGTAAGCGTTTGAGCTTTAATTGCAAGCAAAGGCGAATAAAAACATTAGCTCTCTTGAAAGTCATTACTTATCTGCGGCAGGGAAAGTATAATTAAATTTTTTTCGTAAATTTAGTGACATTTTGTGCAAAACATGAAAATGTCGGAAAGCATTAGCCAACCGTGCGTAGAAAACATTAGCAAAGCAATTGTGAAGACAAACTAACATTTCATTGGAAAGAGAAGGGCGAAGTATTTAGTAACAGTCTATTATATAACCACAATATGTCTTGATGGGTAATAAGCAACTTGTCATTCTCAGTGAATACAGAGAAGCCACGTAACGATTCTTAATAACTACAAGAACATAAAAGCCTGTAAATGGTAAAAGGACAACGAATTTGTAAAATTCATTAGACTTATACACCAGCATACAATTACAAACGCACTTAAGTAAATAAACAAATTTTTATAAGCATACTTTCTGGCTGTAATGTATAATGTAAAAAGGGAAACCAACAATGATAACAGCAAAGACAGTGTACTAGGAAAATAATTTAGGCGGATGGTAACGAGAAGGAAGCGTTTTTATTTACGTTAATTTATTCGAGTAATCAACTCTTCCGTAATTTATGCGTAAGCTTAAGAAAACATAAATCAGAATATGAACAAAAGAAAGAAGAAAAACAAAAAGGTTTGAGGCTTAAAGTTAATTCAACTACAACATAAAAATGACTGATGTTTTCTTACTGTTCGGGAAAAGAAACCGAAGAAGATTACATTGTTACACTTATGGTAAAACTTATTGCAAATCTTTTCGGAAAATATAATTCCATAACTAGACGCATTTATTGTAAAAAGTTATCTTTGCAAGTGCAAACAAATTTCTTTCAAAAAGAAAAACATATTCTCAGTTATGCTGATCATTAAAAAACCTATTTTCGGTGTATGGGAGTTAAATTTTTGTTAAAGTAACACTTTAGGATTGCATCGAAGCTATAGCTTGAAAGCTATGAACAGCTTTTGACCGTATTGCAGCTCGTTTCCTGCATTCGCATGACAGCAATTATTCCACTACCGCAATTCGCAAATTTAAACAACAGCAGATCGTGTCGAACGCATTTTCAGTGAAAAAACAAAGGCAATTATCATAAGCATGCACCACCTTAACCCAAGTTTGTAGTCAATTTCTTTTTCCCTAATTAATTAATTCGTAATTAACTGAGCAAGAAATATCCTGAAAATCTTCAGGGCCCAGGACGATGAAATTAAAGCTTTACAAACTCTGAAAAGAGCAAGCCATCAAACGTTAGGCGGAAGAGGAATAATGCCTAAGGAAAGAGAATTAGTGCCTAATGAAAATTGTGATTTCTTCTAGTCTCGTTAATGAAAACCTTTTTGCACTCAGATTTCGTATAGTCCCTATGAACGCGCCTAGCTTGGGACGAATGGTCGTAATATCGCCATGAAAGGAAAATAATCTTTTTTTCAGAGACTTTTATTGATGTTATGTTGTGTTGTTATCTTTATTTTAATAAATAAAGCACACGCGTTGGTTTTTCTGCAAGGCTCGACCGGTAGTGGTGTGGAGCCTTTTAAACTCTAGCGCGTATATGTACTATATTGCGTATATCCAATTGAAAGAAAGTAAGTAGGGCACTAGAGCGCTTAAAGCACTACTTTTAAGCAGAACTGTACAGCACTGTATAAATTGTCACACTAAAGCGTACACAATATAATATCTTTGGATAGGTAGCTCTGTGAAAAAAAAACCTTCCCTAGGAAATTTTATGTTTCCTGAATTCAGTGAATAGTTCTGCTATATCCTTTTTAGAAATGAGCAAGGGATGCTTTATTTTATCTAAAGCCCAAATAACCAAAGCTAAATATCTATGGTGGCAATATATCGGATGTTCTACGCTACACTATTGTTTATCCCAACTAAATGAAGCCATCACTTAGTACTGCTACTAACAATAACTGATGTTATTACCGATCCCATGATAAGCCATAGAATTTCCTACTCTCCCCATTGCTATCTCAAACATTAACCCTTCCGATTAACACCGGTTTCAACAGATGACTTTCTTTTCCTTCGAACGATGGATCCACTCTTGTGCATCCAACTGTACGTTATTTTGTGGATAGCTCCAGAAGACAAGTTTTTCGTTCCGCATGGACTTCACACTCTTTCAATAAGAAGACAGAAATTGTGCCTAGCAAAACAGGCAATATTTGGAATAGTTAATATATGATCAGTTCTTTACAATAAAGTTTCGAATGTCGAAACGAAAACAGCAAAAGGCACTTAATATATATAAGAGAAATTTGAAGCTTTAATTAAAAAAATACTCTCGCAACTTCGTACATTAACTGTTTCCTCAAAAATTTGCCAAAATCCAAACTTCTTTAACCTTTCCCTTCACTTTGGATATATTCCTATGGCGAAAAGGGCAAAAACCTTTCAACGGAAAGTAGGACAAAAAGACGATTATCACAAATGACATATTTCTTTGCAGTTACACGCCCTGTTTCGGCATCGAAAAAATTAATAAAATAATTTTTATAGCAACAATAGAGGAAAACGTGAATTTTATTTGCTTCAGAGAAAACCTTGAATGCCTACAGCCGAGCATTCAACAAGCATTGAATTTAACTTCAATATATGTTTCTCGCCTGGCCACACGCAAATCACGACGATACCAACAAACCGCTATTAAGTTAGCTGAGGTATTAACAAAGCATAAAGACAGGCGGACAAAAAGGTCTTAAAGACCTTAACATATTGCAGTCGCTACGCCAGTGTTACGGATTACGGGGGGTGCAGGGTACAAGGTATAAAAACACTTTAACTCGTACTTTTGAAAGGTAGGATTACAACGTGCTAAAGCGTAATCTAGATCTATTCAGCCATCGCTGTCACTTGCACTGCTTTAACTACTTTGTACATAAATTTCATTTCAAAAAGATTGCGTTTAAGTTTATATTCAATTCGATTAGATAGGAAACCAATATCTAGGAAATCACACACTTTTCTGTTTGTTTAATATTTAATTAAAAAAAAAGAAAAAACAAATATTTTTATTTTTTGTTTTTTTTTTTTTTAATATTTTTTATGTTATTTTGTTGTGAGAACGAACTCTTATAACTATAACTATTCAAATGGTATTGCAATTGGATTGCATTGTCTGTTTTTCATTTGTTTTGCTTTCTTTTTTCTCTTTTATTCTCCAGAATATTTTTAAAATTTTTCTCTTACGCGAACGTTTGAAAGTTCAAAACTCAACTGAATCATCCTGAGCTTTTACGTTACTTAATATACAAATTTTTACGCAAAAGTTGTCTGGTTAAGCTATGTTTCTATGTTTTCTCACTCAAACGGCAAATAAGTGGTAGAAGTAATGCATTTATCTTTACGGTAGTAAGGATGAGTGGCTCGATGCTCTTTGACCTCATATTTTAGTTGCTTTTCCGATTAACTGAAAGCGATAGCGGGTAAGTTCGGATTACTTCGCTTCTTCATTACTTCAGGCAAACATTTAATTACTATTTTCTTAATATGTCTTATCTACCAGGGAATGTAAGAATTTAAAAAAATTATTAATACGCAAAAAAAAAACGGAGGAAAATTCCGTTTATTCTCTGAGACGCCCACGTCAGTTTTTGTTAAAGAACAACTACCCACACAATTTTAAAATTGACTTTGTCTCGGATTAAGTGAAAAAATAGTTTCCTCCGACGTTCGAAAAGAGCGCCTTTAAATAAATGCTTTATATTTCATAGGTAAAAGAGGAAAAGAGAAAGACTATGTTTCATTGATTTGTCTAGAAACTGCAGACGTGATTCTAGATAAATCCTCGCATTTTTACAATTAACTGCAGTGGCTTCCAACACATTTAGGAAACTTAAGCTTCGCCACGTGCACCTTTGAAGCCAATTATCTGGACAAATTATGTCAAGATGTTACTCTCGGACACGTATGGCGATAACAGGAGTAATTAAAATATTATCGTTTTTATATTCCACAGCGCTTGTGGTACAAAGGCTTATTAAGTTTGTGTGTGAACTTTTATTACATCGATCAAAACTGAGATTGTCTGTCTGTCTGTCCGTCTTGTCTCCCGTATTCAGCCTACAGGGCGTAATTTTTGGCACATTTTTGAATGAAATTTGGTATTATGGATTGTTGTGATCCAAGTTCGAACACTATTGAAAGCGCTTCGGATCGGGCCACTTTTTTAATCACTTTCCATAAAAGGCCTAATTTTAGAAGATCATTCTAAGAATAACTTTGGGTGGTGCGGGGTATATAATAGTGGGCAATGGCTCGCTATTACTGTAGTACTGTACTGTACTGTAGCGTGATACACTTGCTTGTTGTTTACTATTTAATATCAATATTATTCCCAGGCCATATATTTCCTGATTTCGATTTTAATTCGACATCCACTATGAGTCATTAGCTACAGGTGGACGACCGCAACAATAGATCAATCAATCCTTTGGATATCTTGCATTTTTTTATTGTAGGACGAATCACTTGGAAGATCTTACTCATTCGTACAATACCGTGACGGTCGGAGAAAAGTCAGGAAAGAGAAAGCCTCAGTGGGTGACTGAGCACTCACTATAACTACGACCAAAGTAAACTCTACCGCATTGAGAGTTGAAACCACGAACAGAGAACTGATAAAATTCCTATGCTTATCCACTCGGATACTCAAGTGGTGTTTCTTTATTAGAATCAAGAAATCAATCTGCAATCGCTGCAATTAATGTTAATTTTGCTACATTTTTATAACTCACAAACATAGTAACCTTTTTTTATTGACTAAATATCCATACATTTCCTTTTCCGTCATCAAATGTTCTTGCTTAACATATCCTATTTTAATTTCAAGCTCGATTTCACTCCAATTGTGAATTTGATTTGTTTTTCACGCACCGCTTGATGAAAGTCAAAATTCATATTTTGAATGCCCGGAATGAGTTAGTTTATCAATCACTTCAGTCCCCCTTTCCTTGCAATCGAAATCTATAAATTGTGCTGCTCATCGATTAACTTTTAATTGCCGGGAAATAGTACGGGCACATGGTTCCCCACTACTGCAGATATGAAGTGTAAGCCCTTAGACACAACAAAAACATAATCCTTTTAATTCAGGTATAGCGATCGTAAGGCAATGGTGTTTTGAAAAACCCAGCATGCGTACCAAGTACTCATCCTCAACTTGTTTGGAATAAAATTGAAAGCATTTCTTCTAAGAAGACACAAGATGTCTGGTTGGCAGAACAATGGAGGAATAGACAAAGGTGTAGCGTAATGAATGCAGTCAATAAGCAATGTGGACATTTTCAAGGAAAAATTTTTTGACATAAAGAGAGATTGCACTAAAGCTCGCATAGCATCAGGAAATTCTTTGATGTCTGCGTCAGGTGTTCAACAAGAGAAGAAGGTAAGAAGGTTTTGCATTTGTAATAATAGAATAGTGTGCGTGTGGGAGAAGGTAATAAATTGAATTTATAAATCAATTTTCATGCAAGAAGATAGAAGAGATGTTTACCTACATTACTGCCAATGCCATGCCATGTCATGCCATGCCATGCCGTCATCTATAAATGCCAATAATGCATGTTGCAATTTCTATATGATATAAAAATCGAAGGCGGTGCTAGCCGCATATAATCGAGCTTTACATGATGCAAATATATGTGTATTTACATACTCCACGATGGTTTGGCAAACTTCAAGTCGGCTTCAACACAACTTGTGATCTTTTATGGAAACATGTCGTTCTCTATATCACACGTCATTGTTACCCATGCCTCAACACTAAATGAAGGTGTTTTCCGTCATCCTTTTCGAGAAGTTATTTAAATACAATTTTTATAAATTTATGCACTTGCTTTAATGCTTCCTGATAGTTTACATTCCACGATTCAATATAATCGTCAGTTAAGAGTAAACGAGAAGCAAAAAAAGTCAAGTAAAATAGATAAGAAGGATAAAAATGAGAAAATAATACTTAAAGGTCGTAAAATGCAAATTTGTATTTCATTTAACGACAGAATGTATCTGTGCATTGTATCAAAACAGAAATCTTATGTTAAATGTACCATAAAAAGTAATGAACAATTTTCTGATAAACTTAAAACTACTACGGCTATGCCGTGTGTATATGTGTGTGTGTGTAAAATGGACTTTGGATTCATGCAAAACAGAATAAAAGGAGCAGTTTTGTAAAAAGGACTTTTTTAACATTCAAAGTTTCTTCAATTTTTATAAAAACTTCTCTAATGAGTTGTGAAACGAAACCTTCATTTTCTGTCGGCAGAATGTAACGAGAAGACAGAGGAAAAAGTTTAAAGAAATTCATCATATTACATCTATTAAATGTAGAAATTCAAAACACACACTGCCTTTTTAATAACACAGAAATTTGGCCAGTTGGATGAACCTATAGATATGGATATGGATATAAAGTATTTTTTTTTTTTATTTTATTTATCTAACGGACCACTGCTCAACATTAGATACCCTACCCTGTTCTGTACCGAAACACTGCCAATAGCTGGCGTCCTTGGGCCAAAATACGTCAGTGTACCAAATTCCATCAAAATATGTTATCGCCCGCATGTTGAACACAAGAAAACAACACAGACGGATAGACAGATGGAATGGATAAAACTTCCACCGAACATTATGATCCCAAGATATATATAGTTTTTCTTAAGCCTTCAGTTTGAAATTGTTCAAAATAGATCTGGAAAGAAGTATTTCAATTTTTTTAGCTCGTTCGAAAGTCATTTCTACATCCATTAGCGTGACATAGTTGAATGTAGCACCGCCTTTCTGAGGAGTCCATTCAAAGCAGTTCACGAAAGAAACTCTTTACTTTTCCTCCAGTAATTGAAAGACATTTTCATCCAGATTTATTTAATATTTAGAAGCATACCTAAGGCCGTCTAATGTAGGTGGAGCAGGCTTTCAAATTCAACTATAGGTTGATTTCTTAACAGGGCTTTGTTACGACGCGGAACACGGTTGGTAAGTGTCTTTGCTAATTAAACTCAAATTTATTTGCGCACACTTGGAAAAAAATGATATTAGTTTGGGGAAAAAGAAATCCATTATTTTTATATGAACTTCAGGACTTTATTTAACATGCTTCGGATTGTCCGATTTGGGTCAAATATGCACCGTTTTGTTGTATGATTTGTTGCCATTTTAAAGGTAACTTCAAAATGCCTCTCTCATAGAAGTCCTGGTCTCTATTTGCAAAAAACTCTACTAGTCGATTTTCACAATCCTCCTTAGATTCCAATTTTTTATCATTAAAGAAATTTTGCAATGCAAGAGAATTTGTTTTACTGCGAAATGTCACCTTTCCAACGAGCATAAATATGAAATTGTTTGATCGATGCTTTACGAGAAATCTATCAGTGCAGCCATCTACCGAAAAAATAATGGATTTCTTTTTCCCCAAACTAATATATTTACAAAAAGTCCTACTACGATATTGGTTTATTTGGCATAATAGGAAAGAAACTTCCTTTGATCTCTTAAAGTATAAAGATTGAAGAAGGCATTGGCATAAAATAGATAAAACTTAAAAGTATTTAAAAAATTAAAATCTTTAAAAATATCCGCTTTTTTTTTTGTCGCCTCTGGCAGCTCTGGCAAAATGTGCTGTGTGTTTGAAGTAATGATTTCTTCCTTCTTTCTTTCCATCTGCAGCAAAACGCGCAACATACCACGCACAGTTCTATGTTTTTCAATATGAGGAAGACGAAATTCCACTCAAGCTCTCATCATTAGCAATAAAAAGCTCATTGAAATCATCCGTAGTTTATATTAAATGAATGCACATACAATACATGAAATGAACGACCCCTCGCAAAGTATACGTTTGCTTATCATTTCACTCCGAGCTAAATTTTTATGGATTTTCAATATGTACGGACCTCCTGTTGCTTAAAAACTAACAGGTGGCAAGCATTTGAGAGTAAAATGTTGAATAAAAATTTTCACATACACATATGAAAATGAAAACAATATACGCATTGAAGCAAATCCAACAATAAAATGTAACATATTTTGGGGCTGTTGAAAAGGATTTTGCAATAATTAAGAAAATTTCGCACAATTGTTGAGAGTTTAATAACTTAATACCAGCCCTCAATTTTTTTGCGTCCGAATGTCTACTATGACTTGACGTCGATGCTACATAGCATGTAAGCGATGAAGTCAGTGTCGACGTGCATCAGCAGATCAAGCCACTGCAGTACATAAACTAGCTTATTTTTGCCCCATATACGTGATTACGTTTAACTAACATGGCTTTCTTTACATTAAGGTCAATACATGAACATAAACACATGCTTTCTATGTCATACATAGTTCCTCTGACTCGTTAGCATTTCGTTTGTTTTCTCCTATTCCCGTTACGTGTGTTTAAAGCGTGTGGGTGTACGGTTTTATACATTTAATACGCTGCCTTTTTTAATTTGTAACCTTTTCCGGGATACGGTTAACAAGTTTTTATCTTATTTTGGAATTTTTTCCTTTTTCACGTTAGTTCAAGCAAATGTCGCTTTACATGCGATAGGTTTGCGTTCGAGCGTCCAAAATTCACATCACAGGTTTTTTATTAGTGGTTGTCAACCATTTTTAGGAAGAAACGCACACAGGAAAGTCTTCCATTTTATTCAACCAAGACTCCTGCTTATTTAAAGATATGCAGTCCGTCGATATGTGGAAATCCTAGTAGAAATAAAAAAATTAAATTTGATAAATATTTCAGTCTTTTCGTGTTTCCAGTGATAAAAACGAATGTGTATTGTTCACCACTAATGACTAATAAAATTTAGAATATTCTGTAAATGAGTTAAACGCACACAGCCACAAAAAGCTGCAGGCAATCGTTTACATATCTACTTACACCTTACGCCTTAATGCACTCAAACCTGAATAATGAAGTCATACGCCGACTTAATTTTCCACGTCTTCCTTAAGCAATTCGTGGAGAATTTGAACAACAATTTAAAATAATGTTCCTTGTATCTGCGTAACCTTTTCTGCATTTGTGTAACACTTATTATTATCAAGTGTATGGATTTTGAAAGAATAGTCTTTTGACATTTCGCTCTCTATGCACAAGAAAGAAGGTACTCCAAACTACATCTTCTTCAGGTTTCTAGTAGCTGCAAAAACCCAAATACTGGAGAGTAACGGTTGGAATGTTTTATACACAGACGGCTCAAAGTCATATATTTCACGAAAGTGCTTCACCTTTCACAACTAAAGCTAGAGCTATCCTTTACGCTGCGAACCTTTCCCATAAAGACAAACTCAAAACCGTCATTGTTACTGACACTTTGTTTGCATTAAAAGCTAGACGGGATTCTTCGACTTCGAGATGGAGCACCATCAACAAATTAAGGAATATCATTACAACAGCCGGCGAAGAATTAAAATGCTTTGGGTACCAAGTCATATCGGTTTATTGGGAAATGGGCAGGCTGATCGAGTGGCGAAGTATGCTGCTTCTGCCAACCTCCAGTTATGGATGATGTCATGAAAAAGTTGGATCTTCAAAGATACATTAGAAAAAGGGTTAAAGAGAAAAATAGCAGCATCAGCAGCACTACTCTTCTACTAACCCTCAATTAATTACACCTTTATATCCAACAAATGTTGAGAAAATCAAGATCGAAAAATTCTCGAGACCTCGCCTTGGCCAGACAATTGCAACTCACCAATGGATCTTAAAGAAGTCTTCCTCGTCAATCTGCAATTGTGGACAAATTCTCACTATAAAGCACATTCTCTGAGACTGCTTTAACTTTTCTTTGGCTGGAAGTATTGCATTTGGAGCGACTAGCAGCTTAGTAGCAACTTGCTCTATAGAGGTACGCCTTTCTAAACACAATATGCAGGAGCAGTGCGTAAGTAAGATAACATATTCGAAGCCTAACACACGTATGCTCAATGAATATACCGTGTGAGAACAGTGATATGCTTGCCATGACTTATCTGAAGAATAAATTTACGTTACTACTTAAACAGCGCCAAGGGACAAATATATTACTTTCAATTTCCCGCTAATTCTTTTCTATTCCAATTTAAAGTGATTAACAAGTAAAAACTGTGCAGTGGCACTTGATAAACCATTCAATATCCCACATCAGCGAACAGTTATGTGGAGAGTGGTCGAAAAAGTCGACCGATCCCGAATATTTTCAATATAATTCTCGTCCTTGGGTTAATGCGATAAAGGGACAAGATAGACTGAAAGACTGGCTGCAAGACAAAAAGCAGATTTGTTTTAAGCCCTCCTGGCTGTGAAATACGTTCGCACAAATTTAATGTACCTTTATACCACAAGTGCTGTAGCGTATGAAAAATATACTTTTTGAGATCGCTTTTAATATTCTAGACAAACTTCTGCAACCGCAATCCGGCAGATGAAAAATACCTCGTATCTGTTAATGCAATTTGTCGGTACATTTTTCCAAACAACTAAGCTTTATTAGTATTTATAACAGAGAAAGACATGAAACAGCAACAACGAAAAAGCAATTAACATTTTTAACTTTTATCCATATACCTTGATTAAAATTACATATGTAGATGTGTCTTTGAAATTTTCTCCACAGCTATTGATTCTCTTCTCTACGCAAAAGAATCGTCATGAGTTTAATTATAATGTATTTTCGCCAAAGTTTAGTTAACTTTTAAAAGTACTTTTCCTTCATATTTGAGTCGCGAACAAAAAAAACAAAAATATTGTAAAAATAGTTTGACACTTGAAAGATTTTGCGTTCATTAAAAATATTTGAAGAATACATTAGGGGATGCGGGAAGCGCGTGGATGTGTCTTTCGCATCTTATAGGTGATATACATTTTTCAACTTCTCCGCACACTCTGCATACTTTTTCAGAAACCTCTTTACCCGCTGAGTAAGAAAGCTTGCATATGCATGACCTTACATCCGTTTCTTCAATTACTAGTAAAAAAAATAATAAACAAAATATATTTAATTAGGAAACAAGCTATGAGAGCATATTAACAAACACGAAAGACAGAAGATATGCTCCCTGAATTGTTATAATTTTAGTGGGACATTGTATTAAGACGACAACGGCTTTCAATATTTATTTAATCGTATATTCATAAGAAATTCAAGTCAATTACACAAACAACGGGACCCATGGATGGTGCAACTTACCACCTTAAACGTCGATGGTGATACCAGTTTAGGCGTTTCAATCCTCCTTTCAATCCATCGTCTCGATTGCTTCGCTCGAACTTGTACCCTCATATAAGGAAGTTTCAGAATCCGATGTCTCCTTCACTGCAATTATTAGAACGTTTTGATGGAACTCCTTTGAGAACTTTTACCATGACAACTAACACTTGGCGATATTTCCTGCAATGTATTCTTCACAACGTTACTGTCGGGCGTTTATATTGAAGGTTCGGGTCACCCAGGATAACTTTTCGTTTTGCATTCAAAACTTTAAAGATTTATAATAAATATGGGCTTTTTGACCTAAACTTTCCTTAACATTTAGCAAAATATTTGACAAATCCACCAATGTCTCCTTTCGACGCGGCATTCTATAAACATCTGTAGAATGTTTATAAATCAATGGGTGGTATAGGAATTCGAAGTAAAAACGTCTGTAGAATGTTTATAAATCAATGGGTGGTATAGGAAATTACCAAATACTTATTTCTTCTTCTTTTGAATTTTGTTAATTTCGACTTTACTGACCAAACGACGAGAAATAATGAATGTTTTTAACAGAGTTTCTCTGACAAATTGCTGTGTTTGGTGCAGTATATATATAACATAACTAACAATATGACATGTTATACGTAGCAAGATCAAAGCGCGTCGATGCTTTCTTGTTGTTTCACTCATTTTTGCGAATTTAATAGAATCTTTTCATATACTAAGTACGTAGCGTACTGTTTGAATACTACAAATGACCTTTGACCTTCATTATCTGACGATACATAAGATTTCAAACAGATACCGGTCTCAATTTTCGTAAACTTACGATTTCACGTAAGAAAACGTCCGCGATTAAGTTATAAAGTTTTTATATGCTGGGTAGTCCCAGCCAAGATTCGTTCCAAATAGATATTCCGCATTCATTGGAAATTTCCAACACCTAGTGCTCTCTTAAATTTTTTTATTCCACAAAATGAAGTTTAACGGCTTTTATTTGATCAAGCTTCGCCAGAGATGCCGGACTCTGCAGCTAACTACTCACCAATGGCAAAATGCCTGGCAATACCGTCCCCATTGCACAGCTGATATGTTTTTTTTTTTCTTGATATTGTAAAACATTAAAAACGAATAAAAATGCGATATAAGGAAGAAATAAGTATTTTCCAACGTTTTGATAAATTAAACAGCTGTGCAAACTGTACTAATAATTGAAAACCGGAAAAATCAATATATATTTTAATTAAAAATTACTATAAAACCGTGAAACTTGTAAAGATAACGTGGTAGCAATAGCTTTTTTGAACCGAGTTAAAGGTAAATAAAAATGAATGGTGTTGTGTCTGAGGGAGTTGCTGAACAGAGTGATTCGCAACCCAGCCATTCCGTTATGGCAGAGCCTTTGCATATACAACGTTTGGAACAGGTATTAGATATGCGACCGTTTATGGTTTATGCTCGTGAAATAATGGGGCGGCCATTAAGCAGCGACGAAGAAGAAGAACTAGAATCCGTTGCTGAAGATTCCGATGATGAATATGTTGAACCAAAATTTAAGAAAATTAGTAATAAGAAGAAGAAAAAACTGACTAAATTAGGCACAAAGGAAGGTAAGTGTTTTAGTTTATTATGGTGAAGTGGGAAATTAAGAGAAAACCTCACGCACACTATCTTTCAGAGCGTCAGGCGGTTAAAATGCAGCTGTACAATTTCAATGATTTAACTGCCGACCGTGAATGGTTATACGATGTCTTGCTGAGTGATACTGATACCGATACAGAAATCAGTGATGAAGATGAATACGTCAGAGAGATGATAAAGGCTCATGTTCGTCAACAAAAGATGAGAGAGAACTTTTACAAAAAACCTACGGTGAGCGAGTTTTGAAGAAAACTCATTTTCCTTTTACAAATCGTTTGTTTCTTAGAATACTCAATATGCTTATTATGGAGCTGGATTTCTATCTAACCATGACATGTACCCCGAGCATCAGCAGTCTATCGTTGGCGTTCGTAAACGCCGTAGACGTGGGAAAAAAGAGAAACCGATGAAATTACCTCCCTTATCCAAACCTGTTAACAAAGAGCCAAAAGCACGTAAACCTCGCAAACAAAAGCATAAGCCTCTAATGGATGAACCAGAGCCGGGAGAGGTGGACCCCGAAGATCTAAAGCATTATGCTTATGCTGATACAACGGCTAATGATGAAGACGATGATGTAGACGTGCAATCAGATGATTTAGCTGATTCTGCAATGGTTTTGGACTCTCACGGTTTGCAATCGGGTGCTCTGACTTACCAACCCAGTAGAGGTCGTAGACGAAAAAGTCAGCAGGGTGTCTTACGCACACCCGAAGTAATGGCAGCACGTCGTAAACGCGTATGGCAGCTAATGGCTAAAAAAGAATTAGGCCGCTGTCAGCGTGCGAAGCTCAACAATCATAAAGAAATGGTACAAAATTGTAAACGGGTAGCCACTATGTGTATGAAAGTTGTGCGGCAGCGCGCTATGCACTCGCAAAAGGTTATGAAAGAGACAGTTTGGCGTGCTAAGCGCATGTCGCGGGAAATGCTAGCCTACTGGAAACGTTACGAACGTGTAGAGCGAGACACACGCAGGCGCATGGAAAAAGAAGCCGAAGAGCAACGAAAAATGGATGTGGAACTTATTGAAGCTAAGCGTCAACAAAGAAAATTAAATTTTCTTATTACCCAAACAGAGTTATATGCTCATTTCATGTCTCGTAAACTTGGTCAGGGATCAGAAGCCGAACAATTACGAATCCTCAATCAATTAGACGAGGAAGCAAATCCTCGTTTAGCGGCTTATGATGACTACGATGCCGAGAAAATGAAGCTATTAGCTCAGCAACATGCTGAAGAAGCATTTGCTAATGACCGGCACAAAACAAAACAATTTGATACGTCTGCCGTTTTAAAAAATAAAAAGGATGATATCGTAATAAAAGAAGAAGATAAACCAGAGTCATTGTTACCACAAAACAAGATAGACTTGCCGCAACCTTCCATATTTCAAGGGACCTTGAAAACATATCAAATTAAAGGTTAGAAAGTTTTAAACAAAAGAAATACTTTAAGAATACTTTGTAGAATTTCGAATATTTATATTCCATAGGTATGACTTGGTTGGCTAATCTTTATGATCAAGGAATTAGCGGTATTTTGGCTGATGAAATGGGTTTGGGCAAAACAGTGCAGTCTATAGCTTTTCTGTGTCATATAGCAGAATGTTACGGTGTATGGGGTCCTTTCTTAGTCATTTCTCCAGCTTCTACTTTACATAATTGGCAACAGGAAATGCAACGCTTCGTACCCGACTTCAATGTAGTTCCGTATTGGGGTTCCCCGAATGAACGTAAAATTTTGCGACAATTTTGGGAACAAAAAGACCTGCACACTCGAGAGGCGAGCTTTCATGTAGTGATCACTTCTTACCAACTAATAGTATCCGATTATAAGTATTTTAATCGCATCAACTGGCAGTATATGGTGTTGGATGAAGCTCAAGCCATCAAAAGTGCCACTTCAATGCGTTGGAAGTTATTGCTAGGTTTCAACTGCCGTAACCGTTTATTGCTCAGCGGGACTCCCATCCAAAATAGCATGGCTGAGCTATGGGCACTGTTGCATTTCATAATGCCCACACTCTTTGATTCCCACGATGAATTTAATGAATGGTTTTCCAAAGATATAGAATCGCATGCTGAAAACAAAACAGGAATCGATGAGAAACAAATCTCAAGACTACATATGATTTTAAAGCCCTTCATGTTACGACGCATTAAAAAGGATGTGGAGAATGAATTGTCTGATAAAATTGAAATAATGGTTTACTGCCCACTAACCATACGCCAAAAATTGCTCTATATGGCTTTAAAACAAAAGATACGCATCGAAGACTTATTGAATTTAGCCCGTGGTGGTCATCATGGTAGTGGCGCTAGTACAGACGGTCACGTAGATCGTAATTTCACTTCAAATTTAATGAATTTAGTAATGCAATTTCGTAAGGTATGCAATCATCCGGAACTATTTGAAAGACGTGATGTTAAAAGTCCTTTTGCGGTCAAATGCCAGGAATATGTTATACCTCGCTTAGTATACGATGAAATTTTGCTGTACAGAGCCATACCCAGCAAACGGCATTTATTATATAATCGGTAAGCGATGTTTATTAGCTCAAAAAAATCCATTTATATCATATCAAATATTTGCAGGTTTTCGATTTTTAAAGCTGATTATTTGCATCATTCCTTATTTAAAGAGCCTCAGACAAAAACTGCAGCAAAATCTTATCAGTCTCAACACTGTTATAAACGCTATATAGATTTAAATGTTTGCGATGGAGGATGTTTCAGTTTTACTCGTTTATGTGATTTGTCGCCCAATGATATCGAAGATGTTACTATAAATGGTTTAGTAACTTGGTAAGTCGAAAACTTTGGGTATTTCCTACACGTTTGCTCTGCTCAGGTTTAAGCAGCCATAGGCATCAAATTATCTTAAAACTGCCATCTTTTCAAGGGACTTGGAAAACCAATTCTATTTATTAAGAGTAATAAGAGTGTTGTCTTCGACAGCATTTCAGTAAAATGCGTTGTTTTAAAAAACCTTATCGTCCCAAAAGGGTTAAGAATATATAAAGTTATTTTACGTAATGTCTAAAAGGTAAAAAAAAATCCCAAAATATTACTTTATTTTGTAGTGAATTTAAGCAAATAAATATTTTTTAGCCAGCTGTAGTAAATGCTCTTGCCCATCATGTTTATCATTTTTCTATTTAGGTTTTTGTGTGAGGCCCAACAAATCAAAATTTGTTTATCATATAATATTAAAGACGAAACATGTATATTTTCTTTTTTATAGCTTTCAGCACTATATTAAGAAACTGGCCTTCTATGAGCTGTTAGCTAAACGTAGACAATGGTGGTCTGATTACTACAATCCGATGAGGTTCCAATTATTGGAGCCCACCTTAGAAAACGTTCTAAATACGAACTTTTTACCACCGGGCAGTAACTTGAAAAAATTTCTATTTACCGCTGTGGTAAGATAAAATGAATTATTAGCTGAAGAGACTTCGACAATATAATTGCTTTTATTATCTTTATAGACGTGCCAGGAAAGTACTGTGTATGCTTTTGGGGATTTTCGTACACAAAATATTCCAGAAACCATTGAACATCGCGTTATACGCAGCAAATATAAACAAAATGTTGAGGAGGCGGAGATAAAGAACGAAATGTTAGATGAAACTGAATCAGAATTAATAATGCAAACTGGTGGTGCTGGCTCGAAAAATAAATTAACTAAAGAAGCGTTACGTTTGTTGCCAGAATTTCATCATAAAAAGCATGTCCCTCGTTATTATCAATGCGAGCCCTTGGAAATGCCAAAATTCTTATATGCTCTAAATCAAAGAGTGCAAGCTTACAAAAGACAGTTGTAGTAAGTTTTTCTTAATCTTTTTATTTAAAAAGACTTTGATCTTATATAATGCGTGCTTACAGCTGTGAAAGTCGTGCGGCTGCTTGGTCACAAATACGTCACGAACATTGTGAAAATCGTGAAGGTCTTGAATTAGTGGAAAATGGTTTAAAATTATCTGCGCCTGCTTTCGGTTGGTCTTCGATCATTATCCCTGACAAGGAAACGTTAATATCCGATGCCGGCAAATTGTCTGTCTTGGACAGTCTCTTGACCCGTCTAAAGGCTGAAGGTCATCGCGTTTTGATTTATTCCCAAATGACTAAAATGATTGACCTATTGGAGGTTTGTTTTATTAGTTCCCCAATTTTTATACCCACCACTATAAGACGAGGGTATACTCACTTCGTTTTTTTTTTTTTTCATAAGATGTGTAACAACCAAAAGGAAGCTTCAGAGACCATGTAAGGTATATATATTCGCGATCAACGTGAAATTCTGACTTGATATAGCCATGTCCGTCCGTCTTATGGTCTGCGCATCTGCATGTTCGTGTGGTGTTTGCTATTGTACCCTCCTGCTCGCAAAGACGAAGATATCGTCTTAAAATTTGGTAGAAAGACTGGAAGTTTTTGTACGTCGGCTAATATTGAAAATGGGCTAAATTGATCAGAACAGAAGCCCGCAGTGGAGCATAAACTGACCGCAACTCCGTTGTTCCTAACAAAAACTTGTGGGTTTTTGCTCGTTACTCGGACATTATTAAAGTTAGAAGGCTGCAATTTTTCACATTTACTTTACGAAGCACTACACTTTGCGTGCAAAAATCCGTCATGCCCACACAAAGTTATAAGTGAGAAATTTTCCTTTTTTCACTTTTTTGAGGTTTTACGACTTTTTTTATCATCAGGCAAACAAGACAGAATGTTTGCAATTGTTTTGTATATTCCCCAAGTGAAGATATATTACCTATCTAAATATAGGCTGATTCTAAAATGAATACGGTAAACACTGCGATCGGGTGAACAAATTTTTTTCGTAATAATGCCAGCGAGCACTTGGAAAGTAGAATGCGAAAAGAATAGTGGTGGACATGCGAGATTTGGCCATCGCCGAATATAACTTCCCTAATTATTTTCTTATAGTTTACGTGAAAATGTATTTTCAGGAATATATGTGGCATCGAAAACATCGCTACATGCGTCTGGATGGTTCTAGTAAAATATCAGCCCGTCGTGACATGGTTGCTGATTTTCAGTCACGACAAGATATTTTTGTATTCTTATTGTCCACACGTGCTGGTGGCCTGGGTATAAATTTGACTGCTGCTGACACGGTAAGTTTTGTAGGAAAATTGTTAAAATGTAATGTTTCAGTAACTTAAGAGGAGCTCCGGAAATTACTATATTGAGTAAAAAGTTGAAACAAAAAATGTAAAGCGACAACGCGATTGAAAATGTGCAGTTTGTTCCCTTTACTTAAACTTTTTTAGGATTGTCCGTAAGCAGAAATTTCATGTTTTTTTATATCAAGTTCTAAGTCCGCTTGCTTGTGCAATTCTAAAAAAGGCTCTCTTCTATCAGAATTTGGATTGGTAATTTTTTACATCCTTAATGTGAAAGTTTTACAGTAAATATATATCGACAGTGTCTGCAGGATGCTAAACATACTAAGTTGCGTACTAACAAGCCGCATGATGGATATCTCTACACTGTAGCAAAATTTAACAAAAGGATACACAAACTCAGAGTCCCGGAAAACTTTCAAAGAAAACGCCACTATTTAGCCAACATTGGTTCTGCGTAGATTTTAGCTTTAAATTTCCATTATATTTTCAAGATATAAACATAACTAAAATCTGTACGCTGAATGTTGTGCTGTCACAATTACCTAACGAAGTCTTCCCGGAAACATTTCATGTATCAAAAATAGGTTGGCAAAGTTCTTTAACTGAAGTATTGGGGGCATCGATATTTTTAAGAAAATTATTCAAATTGTTTTCAATTAACGACACATACCCACTTCAGTAAATGGATTAACATCGTTAAAGCTCCCTTTAAATATGCTGCCATCTACTGTAACAGTGAATTTATAATTTACGCCCTACTTTGTTGAGAAAACTGTGAAAAGCATAAAAAATCAAATAAAAAGAAGCAAAATGGTTTTTTTATTGTCATTGCTATATGCTAAATTAATGAAAATTTCTTGTGGGTCGTAAATTTATTTGCTTTTCGGAATTGCCACAAAAAAATATTTGCGAAATTTTTGATGACTCCGCCAGCAGGTACCAGCTCAAAAACTAAAGACAGAGCCAACACAAACCTGGTGACAAAATTTAATGTGTTAATGCAGAATGAATTAGGAAAAGTGAAAAAGTCGGATCCCCTATACGGTGAAGAGACCAAAATGACTAAGTCTAAAAGATTGAAGAAACGGCAAACTGATACGGAGCAAGGTTTTTTTGTCGATACTTTAACTGATGATTATCAAGAGACTACTTTTGGAGCATCGAATGAAAAGTATTTAGTTGACCTGCCTGTGCGTAATGACTACGGCCGTAATAGAAGAAAGAAAATTCGTCAAAGTCGAAGCTACTTAATCTTAGAGGATAATCCAAGTAATGGCGCGCCTGGCTCTACGATAAGAAAAGATGGTAACAAGTGTTTGTTTCGCTCGAACTCCAAAAATGCCGACAACGAGGATTCTCTCGTATTGACTTCGCTTTCGCGCAATAACGTCACGAAGATGAAAAACAAGAGTAAACCTAGTTGTTCGATGAAAACCAAGAGCGGGGCCCAACTTCTCAATCCTGATAAGACGATGTTCGAAGTGCCAACCAGAAGCAGTAATTTCAAAAAACTTTCTTTATCGCCAGCAGTGCCAGAGGCTACAGATGAAGTTCGTTTAGCTCACCGACTACGTTTGGCCATCCACGAAGGCGGCTCGAAGAATGTGCGCGAAAACGAACAACTACGGACTGTGGTACTAAGAGCCCTCGACCAGCATATACCTTGGCCCACTATAGAGGCTATGCTCCAAGATTGTGGATCACCGCAACGCATTACAACAAACTGCTTTATCTTGCAAATATGCTTTCAACGCAAGGTTGACTTGATTTGTTCTGTGAGAACCAAAAATATAATGGCATTCAAGAAGAAAATATTAAGCGTATTGAAGAGTAACGGTGCCATCTTTTCATCGGTTATGCATAATTTTAATCATTGCTGCGTGGTAGAAGCGTTAGCATCGTATCGTACCCCCATACAATTCTCGGATTTTGAGAGAACTCTAGCCAAAGATGCTCTGGAGTGTCATGCGACGTCCGTGGAGATTATCGATTATGAGACCGGAGCCGTCAATTTAAAATGTCATCCCATGCAATTGCCTGATGTATCGGTTGCTTTAGAGCAAAGAAATTATAAAATTATATCAACTGATTACGGGTTTCGACCGCGAGAGCGCGTTCAATTAGATGAGAAGGAGCATAGGCGGTATAACCGTCTTCTGAGCAGTTTGCGTAAATATCCTGAAATCGAAGGTATTTACGATAATTTAAATCCTGTAGATTTGCAACCGACTGAGCCTAGTAAAGATGTCTAAGGGCATCCAACATGTCGAACGGAATTATATGCAACGTAATTTGATTATATAATGACAAATAAAATGTTTTGATGTAATTTTACAATGCTCACCGCCTAGATTCAAAATTAAGAGATGTTACATCCTTCTCACTCACTCATTCACTCACCTAACAACGGATTCTTATTATTTAATATTTTTTTTTTTTGTTGTCTGCGCAATATATGGTACATAACATATAAAGTAGTGCGCGGAATGAAGAAACACCTTCTGCATCGCCAGCTTCTCCGTTTGTTTGCCACTGCATTTTTGTATTCAAGCTATAGGTCGCAATTTTTGACACATTTTGTCGAAGTATGGTACACTATGGTGCTTTAAGCCAACAGCTATCGAACGCTATCGAGGATAGTTTGTATCGGAACACTTCAGCGTACTCAATTGATATAAAAAAATGTGGCTTGCAAGGGCATATTCTTTGAGCTCCCTCGCAAGTAGCCGATCCTACAGAAAGTAAGCCTTCTTATCGGAAAAACGATGGCTTTTACTGTTTTATGGCGAAAGTTGATTAAGCGAACCAATGTAAGCTTTTGGGGCTTGATTATAATGTTTTTGCATATTTCGTTGTTTTCATTGTATGTATTACTTTCCAACGGATGACGGATCTTGCTTTTGATAATTACGAGATATACAATTTATTTGAATCGAAAAACATCGGTACTCTTTTATTATTGTCGATCTATATATTGAGCAAAATAATTTTTTAAATTAACTTTTTGAGCGCAAATGGAGGCGTATGTGCTCGCGTCTCAGAGAAAGCGACAGCAGCACCTAGGAGCACCTTAGTTTTCAAAGTTGCTAAAGGAAAGTTTGCTCTAATAGCTGAAATAAAACACTTTTGCTGAGCAATCGTGCTGAGAATCAAAGCAGGTATAAAAAATTCCTGCCGCTATCGTGCGCTTACTGTAAATGAATAATCGCGAAATAGATGTTGATTGCGAATTACTCAATTCTTTGCCTGCAATTGTAATAATGGTTTCTTCCAATGAATATTTAATATCAGTTTTAAATATATCTGCAGCTCTAACGATACATCATATTTTCTTTTATCCCTCGACCAGGCAGAAGATCTCGTCGAACAACTCAATGATAATCTTAAGATGCTAGCGGGTTAAGCTTTTCATCTTAGACTGAATCATTATAATAATAAATAACATCATATTACTGTTCATGTGACATCGTGTAAGTTTTTGAAAGTCCTGGAGCCCCTTTGTTGAATTAAACAATTTTTTTTGCAAATAAACCCTAATTTTGTCACCTAAACGAAATCCTCTCTAGGCGAAATAATAAAGATCGGAAAGTTCATCTTAGTTTATTGGAAATCCTAACCACATTCTTGAAAAATGGCACCTCCATGTCGATATTCCGTTTATTGCAGCAGACAGAATGTCAAAAAAAAAAAAAGAAGAAAATTTTATTGAAAATCGTTCATAATTTTTATATTTGTTCATTGGGATAGTAAAAAAACAAAAAAATTCTAAAATTCAAACCGTGCAGTTTTCTATAAAAACTAAAAAAATTTTAAAGTAAAATCAAGTTGAAGAAAAATAACCACCACCGTCATGTATAATGCTAACGCTGTAAGAAATGAGATCGAGAACAGTAACATTCGCAAAAACTTACAGAAAATTCAAAAACTTGTCCAGGACATTGAACGTTTTCGCCACAAAGCGTTGCCGCCTCACCCAACTAACGTCAAGGGTGCGGAAAGTCATTATAAATTAAGGCGTAGGAGATCAAAACTGCTGGATTTATCAAAGATTGATTTGCCAGTGTTAAGTGAGGACTTGCGCAAGAATATTATGCGATACTATCAATATTCAAAAGTTCTTATGCGAAATCAAAAATTAAGAAATCATCTCCAATCGCTCTACAAACAGAAGCGAAAACTTCCTGTGAAAACACGGATCAGTCTCAATTACGCTCAACTTGTAAAACCAGCGGCACTGTGTAATTTGCATTTGCGTTCCACCGAAGCGAGAACCACAGGAGGTGCCAACAAGGCAAACGAAAAAAAGGCAAGGGCTAATAGTCAAGGGAAACGTTCAAAGTCAAATTCGGCGAAAAAGTTATTAAACGCTAAACGTGAAAATAACGTTAAACGTATTAACAGTAATAACAACCAGGAAATAGCAGGCGACAGATACAATTTGAGGGCATTTAAAAAGAAAATATCAAGAAAGCAAGTGGACTCAGATATTACGCTGAAAGCTGCTCGAAGCTCTCTGGATGTAGTTAACATACATCACAATCGATCGTTGCACGTAAAACGGGCAATTAAGCCGAGTAAGGACGCGATTGTAAACAAAAAACCGAATATGAAACGTAGACGCAGGCAACGTAGTAAGCAAGTTGAAACGCAAAAGCCTTGCGAGGTCGCTGAAATTCCGGCACCTAAGAAACCAAAAACAGTTGAATTCGAGAAGGATTATAGCAAAATAATGGATAAATACCGGGTGAAACGGCGAGACACATGTCCAAAATCTAGAGTATGTGATGTCTTAAGCTCGGAGCATCGGCCTTTTCAAAGTACACCCTCGGAAGTTCTAAAACGTATATTAACGGTACGTGTACCGCGTACGGAATTGGAATGTGATGAAAATGAGACAGTTAGACATCCATTTCATTCATACGAACGTTTGGAAAAGGAGGCACGCTATGCCGAAAAGGTTCGTTTGGCAGTGGTCGGTGGTGGATCTCGTGATCCGAATTATAATGAACGTCTTAGCAAAGTTGTGAAAACAGCATTAAGCGAGAACGTCTCGTCTTATTTTCTTGATACAATTATCAATAGTTGCAAAGAACCCAGAACCGGTGAGAAAAGTTTAAAGATATTACAAATTGAACTTGGAGGGGGGATTTACATTTTATGCACTGTTTACACGTGTAATTTCAGCTTATTGAAGAAGGTGTTATACAGTGTTTTAAAGCGTTACAATGCTCGTTTCTCGCCAGTCCTCCAGCATTTCACAAGTTGTCCCGTTATCGAAGCGATTGCACCACCCTACACGTGCATAAATTGTCAGCCAAATACGCCGGCCTTGCAAAAGGATGCCCGCGAGCTGGATGTCGTCTCCATAGACATTCTCGATTTTGATACAAGAGAAGTGTCCATTAAGTGTGAACAAGCGAAGATGTTTGCAGCTGTGAAAGCTTTACCCAAAAAAGGTTACGCCATTGAAAATATTGATTTTGGCTTCAAGGCGAAGGAATTTATTGTACCTATGGGCAACGATTTCAACATGTATTGGCGGTTCCTAGCAGTTCTAGAAGAACTGGATGACATTGATTCCGTTACCGATAATGTGCATTAGACAACGCGAAAAGATGTCAAAGCAGCACATAAGACTTGATTATCTATTTTATGTAAATTTATTTCGAATATCTCAGCAAAATTGATTTGGTCATAAATACGTTACTTCTTCTTACTCTCGACAAGATTGTTTATCATTTTAAATCGGCGTTTGTTAATGTTTAACCTTCCATTTTTATTTATTTATTGTTTGCTCTTCCTCTCCCTTAATCATACCGTGCATGCATATTTGGATAGATTCCCACCTTCAATGTATCTTATCTTTAATAGTCAATCTGTTCGTGTTTGTTAATGTTTTCAGCAAACAAAACGTGTTAAAACTTGTTGATCGCAAAGGTTTCTTTCATCGTTGGCGCTCTTTGCAGCTTAACCTTAACTTAAAGGATTCATTTCACATAAGATTTTCTGGTTTATGGCAGTGGTGTGAACAAATTTCCAAACATTTTAAATCATTCTTTGACAGGCTGTTGCTGTTTTATAATGAAGGGAGGATAAAAAGTGATTGTCTGCGAAGACTAGAAATGACTTAAATTTTTGTTAAACTTATAAATGTTTGTTTCTTTTTTCTTTTTTTTTTTTTTGCATTTAAAAAATCTGCTATAAATATGTATGCCTTCATATATATGTATATCATAAATATTTAGAGAGACAAGGAAGAGTACTTCCTGATTATGTTGAAGAATTAAGGTTAAGCTTATGTACACCCTTCTTTAATCCATTTGCGCATCGCTCTACACACACACACACACACAATGTGCTTCAAAACTGCGGATTATTCCACGCTTGATGACGGTCCAGCATTCACTGATTTCAAATTGCAGATTGGTGGCATTTTTACCGTATTGTTAATCGCTGGGAATCTAAATGGAATGCCCAATACCGAAGTAGCACATTTTTCGGAGTTTAGAACTAGCGCTGGCATGCATGTGTTCCTTTCATTGTTCCATGTGACTTATCGCTCAGAGGACGGCACCTAGACATGTAACATGGTGATGGTGATCGGAGCAAAGTATGGGAAGAAACTGCAGCCTGGAAGGTGTGAGCCCGATCTATAATCGTTATGCCTTTCCCGATCCACCAGTTCCCGAAACCAGTCATAATAAAAATATGGTTCTACCGCACTAGGGATTAAAACTCGGTCATGCCGATTCGATAGTCACGTTTCTTCACTACTTGGCTGAGTGAGTGGACCAAGACTCTCGCTTTTTTAATAGTTTCAATTAGTTCTACATAAAATTATAGATGGTTTTAAATCTGCTCCTAGTTCTTTCCAGTTGTTTGGGCTGGGCTTTGTGTAATTAATTTGCAGCAGAAGAAAATAAGTAGGAACACTATAGTCGGGCAAGGCCATCTATTGGATGCCTTACATCCCTTAACCTAGTTAAGTTGTTCACTCGTTTTGACGACAATGCACCCAAAAATTACACATTATTACAGACATGCGAATTTTTTGCAAACAAAATTTCAATTGCTTTCCCTCTTGGGTCAAAGAGCGCAAATTTTATCAAAACATCGCAAAAATTGCGACCTGTAAGCTGAACAAAGAATTACATGGGTAGACGTCGATCGGTGTAATAAAAGTTGCGTCTATCTCAAGCCCTACAAACGTCCGCAAAAGTTAATATATCCTGTGTCACAAGTGGTGTGGGAGTAAAGAGCCAAGAGAGCGGGGCTTAAGAGCCAAAGTGAAATTTTTCTCCGTGTAAATGTTGTTTAAATGTCATACACAATCCTTTCACTTTTTATATAAAAGAACAACATACTTTTAGACATGCACCCTTGACGATGTGAAACTAGGTATTAGCTCCTTTGTAATTACAAAGGAGGAGGGCAATAGTCCCAATTGATATGGTAAATGTTACAAAACATTTTTTATGCTTTAAAGTGAAGGAGATTCTAACTAATGTTCATTTGTTTAGTTTCAAATGTGAAAACTGTACAAAAAAAGTTAATCTGCTTAATTTAGAATGCGTCATGCATACGTAATTGGTTTTCGTTTCGATGAAATGTACATGGGCATGCAGACAATTGATATGTTTAATAAAATGTCATAAATCTTTAATGTCCAGCGCAAAACAGAGCAACAAGTCTGCTTGTGCATGTTTTGTAAATCAGCATTAATTCGATCAAGTCGACTATCATGGCGTGCATAACAATTTCGAAAATCTCTCTCTGCCAGTTTATGAAACATACAAAAGTTGACTCTTAAATATTTTTCCGTGTACGTGTATATATATATATATATATATATATATAAAACCGATTTTAAAATTGCCTTCTTTTATATATATATATTATAACCACAAACAAAAAGAAAAAATACCCCGAAGATAATTTCATTTAATTTGAAATGTATTTAGATCACTTATGCTAATCGCAAGTGACCAGCATTAAAATTGAAACAAATTCAAACGAAACCACATTAAAAGAAGCCGTTTTTCTTTTCTTTTTTTGCTTGATCTCTTTTCGAAGCATTTCTAAAGATTTGGTTTTTTTTTTTTTTTTTTTTTTTTTGTTGCAAATTCCATTTATATGCTTTAAAGCGAGCATTTTTGCGTATACGTGCACTTGCACATAGGGATGTGAGTATGTTCGATTTCGATGTTTCGCAGAAGTGACAAATTTCGCTTCAAACAACATCGACATGACTTTCAAATAACTTTTCTAAATATTTCTTTGAAATTTTCGAAATATTTCTTATGCGTGAGATAATGAAAAGAGAAGGATTTTGCCTTTTCTCATCTTGTCACCAAAATTGTTCTCACATCTTGTGTTCGTTCATACGTCGAACGAGCGAGGAATTTTGCAAACTTTAGAAAATTATTAAAATCATTAAAAACACACATATTTTTTTACAAACTTTCTAGAAATGAGAAAAAAAAAACTCTAAAAAAAGAGGTACGAGAGACATGACGGAGATAAAAACAATTTACTGTTGTTCCAAAGTATGAGCTTCCCTGAGTCGGGCGCCGTGATGGGTGCCACCTTCGGGTAATCTGCCAACGTTATTCGAGTCGACTTTGGTTGTTGCTAAGTCTTTTGTCCGAACGTATCTGTTATGTTAAGGATAGTTCTGTCAACAGACGGTTCTAGTCAATGGATAGACGGATGATCGAAGCTTTCTTACTAGGCGAGAGCTGATCGTATGCCCTGAACTATTCTACACCCTTTTGTGTGCGCGTCTGTCTCTTCTCATTTCAATTAAAATTTCAGAATAAGTAAACAAAAATTAATTTCATTTTTGTATATCACGGTACAGGGTTCGTGTCAATATTTATGATAAATGTCAAGTCATTCTACTTGATGTCAGCTTAGAAACGATTCGACAAAGTGATTTTAAACCTTGTAAAGCGTATGAAAGCTGTTACTGCCTTTACAACTACAGTCATCAGGTCTAACTTTAAAC
Source organism: Glossina fuscipes (assembly GCF_014805625.2). Taxonomy (NCBI): domain Eukaryota; kingdom Metazoa; phylum Arthropoda; class Insecta; order Diptera; family Glossinidae; genus Glossina; species Glossina fuscipes. The sequence goes on from NW_023998455.1 coordinate 8,449,609, forward strand.
TTTTTCCTCTTATAATAATAAAACATAACATAAGCTGAACCTGTGAAACAAAACGCGGCACAAATCCAAAGGTCCTCTTCCGCACTTAATCCTCTCTTTTGGTTGAAATCAAGTGCAACTGTATCATATTGATGCTCGTCTGGAGCAATTTTCGTTTTTTCGCAGAAAAACTTTACAACGCTTCTTGGATAAGCTTTGCCTCCTTAAGTGTTTTCAAAATCCAAGCATTCTTTTTATAGTCACCACCGAAGGGTGATGAAGGAGTATATTAATTTTGCTGTTTGCAATGGCCAGCAGGACACGACGAACCATGTATATTCAAATTCTGTCTGTCCGACTGCCTAACTATGTAATGAATGTTGTAAGCATGCTTTGAAGGCTATCGACTTCAAATTTGGGAGAAACATTGAAAATTCTTGCATACAGGTTAATATTGAAAATGGGCCAAACTATGAGCTACAGCGGATAAATCGACAAAACTTTGAAAGCATATTCTACTGGCGATGCTCTACTGTATGGACACAAAATTTGTAAAATATACCGTCCCCGCACAATATCACAGTGTAACGAAATTAAATTTTGTTTCAACAGCTTTATAATGACCACAAGGAAGTTTCAAAAACCTCCCAGTTTCAAATTCGAAAAACATGTGGATATGTTAGTCCATCCATCTGTCCGTTCGCGCAATTGTGTAGTGTTTTGTGGTAAGCATTTTCCTGTTCGGAGAAATGAAGATGTCGCCTACAAACATGCAAAAGAATTTGAAAGGCCTAAAACTTTTCAAAGGACACATTTATGTAACGAATAGTGTGAACATCTCCTTACAACACATGCACAATGTAAATTTCTACTCTTACTTTGAAACAAAAAGTCGTCAGTCGTGCCCATCCAAGATGGCGAGGGGTATAAAAGATTCGGTCACGACCGAATATAATTATCTTACTTGCTTTCCTTTGAACAAGATTGCGCGATGGCCCGAAAAAAAGATTCGCACAAGATATTGCTGTTTATTGCCATTTATTATTTCTTCTGATAAGATATTTGCAATAGCCGAGATTTATTTATTGGTGTTCTTCAGGGCAATCATTGTGTATTTCATTGTAAATAGCATAACTGTATTTCATTTTTCATTTAACGGTCAAGCTGTCTCAAGCCCTCAAAATATATACATTTTTCGAAAATAAAACGCTATACAAACTGAAATACTTTAGATAGATACAATGTTGAGGCCTAGTTACCTAAAAAGAATATAAACAACTTCGCAACCAAGTCTTTAATAGAAATGAGAAACGAGCGCTTCGCGAAATTTCCTCTCTTCCCGAAGAAATTCGACTACGCTTTTTGTCGGTTTTAGAACTTGTACGCCTGGACATATGGGACTGCTTTGCATAAACCGAATTGTGACTAATAACACAAAGCCTTTAATTTTAAACCGTTTTATTTATATTTTTGGAAAATATTTTTCATTGCTTGCATACATACAAAAATCATTATTCAGCTAACCATTTTCTCACCAATTGTGAGATTTTCTCTTTTGAAGCCCGCATTTCTGGTGTATCACGTTCCATGATCGAATTCAAATCTTTACAATGCGCGTGCACTGGGAGTGAAAAAAGAGAAAAACAAGATGACAATTACAATGAAAGCGAACAATGTGCCGGAGCTCACTTGGTATGATTGTTGTCTGCTCCCCTTCTTGCAAACCCATGGCGCGCCATGGATCCAACTCGCCATGTGTCATATAAACGTTATCCACTTTCAATTCCAAACCTTCGAAAAAGTCATTCGTTTTTGCAACTTGTTGATTAATGAACTTCTCGGTGAAATTTGAACTGTAAGCATCAGCGCAAAGCGTGGTGTAGAACGGTAACGGAAATTTGGAGCCGAAAGGTTGTTCCTTGGACGAAGATGTTTGATACCAACCAAACTCATTGCAGGTTTGATAAATCCATTGGCGCACTGGCGAAGAATGTTTGAAAGAAATCTTTTATTTTATAATCTCCTACTTACTGGCACCATTGTAAGCCGTTTCCTTAAGACCGCTTAAGAAGGCATTGTAGGTTAAGTCATTGCAATTGCCAGAGTCGTCCCAGTTTTTCAATAAATAAGTTGTCAATCCAGTGACATCGTCAGCGCCATCCATAATTGTTTTGCAAGCTCGTTGTATATCCCCATCGCTGCAATCGATTTAATGAGAACTGTAGGGAAAAATCTTTTTTTAAGATTCGTAACAAGGCCTACTCATGTGTTTGCACAACGCCAGCGAACGTATCCGATATTTCTCCGAACAGGGACCATACATCCAAGTCATTTGTTTCATCGAAATGATCACATAGGTGTAACATGGCTTTCACTTCAGCTGCGCGTTTTTCTTCGAACATAGTCTCCAAGGCTTCTATACCGTTGCGTATGCGTGTATTACATTCTTCGCCATACGCCAAACGTATAGAATCTCCCATAACTTCTTTGTATTCTGTTTAGGATTAACAATTAACATTAGTTTTTGAAGGGCTTAAAGGATTTCTCTATAAAAATAAATGTACCCCAGAAGTCGACTTTTGCATATAAGGGTGCACTTGAGGCCCAACTACCAGCTGCCAAATCAGGATATAATTTTTTAAACCATGTCACCATAGTTGCTGAATAAGAGCCACCCGTTAGTATGACTTTGGAATTTTCCATGCCTGGTATCTCCTGCCGCATGGTACGTATAAAGTGGGCCAAATCAGCTAAGGCTTGTTTGACATTCAAGTATCGTAGGTTTTCGGTGGAAAGATCTCTAGAGCGAGAAATACCCATAAATGAATAAAAAATATAAAATAAAAGGAAATTCAAAAGAGAAATGCTTTTAAGAGTAAAGTAAAGGAGACTAAGGAAGCCATTGAAGAGAGAAAGTTCTTCTACTTACGGCAATGGATGGCTTTCACCGTAGTAACGATGTTCGGTATAAAACAAATAGCCATGATGTTCTTTGGCCATGTCATAAACATGCCCACCACTTATATAACCCGGCGAAATTGACCATTCTCCTCCAACGTAAATAAACATTGGTCCACCTTCCTCAAAAAATTCATCGTTTGCCATATAACGCTAAAAACGAATACGAAGGCATTAATATTGAAAGAGAAGAACTTTGAAATTTATTCCATCAAATATTTCCTTTTAAGCATTTTTCTTTATATGTATTAAGTTAACTGCAATCAGAGAGAAAACGGCTCACCATATTCCATGTACGCGTTTCATTTTCATCAAAGTGATCTAATCTTTGTTTAATAGACAAAGTTTGAACATTGGCCCGTGTTTGAGCGGGTGGCGCGGGATCTTTATGCAAACTTTTAAACGATTTTCGGAATATGTTATCCGCCTTAGGCACCGTTTTGCCCAAGGTTACAATCGCTCCAACTAAAAGTATTACCGATAATTTAAACATTTTTCGTCAAACACCAGTCAAAGACTATATCGCATTCAATCAGAGAAATGAGTTTTATTAAGAATTTAGCTAATATAGTTGGGGCACTATTTGTGGTAGAGAGGCTATATATCTAACGATAATGTTTAATAATGCTCACTAATGCTGTACATTAGCTCTATAATGGGAAAATCTTATCGCATTTATTGTGTTGTTCTAAATAATCACTTTAAACTGGTGTATTAATTTCACTACAGGTAGCAGTGGTTGCTTATCAGTACAGTGTTCGTTCATATAAAGAATAAATTAGAACACGCTTCCATTCATTAAGCTGAAATAAATTACTTATCATATGAGCACATCGATTACATTTAGTGTAAGTCGATTCTTGTCTTACCCTTCACGCTCCCTAAGCAGTGGCTCAGATCTAATTAAATGGGAAAGTCGCTTACTTCGATTTCGTATTCGAAAATTATAGAACTGTTGTCGGTAATAAATACAATAAGTTTTGACTTTCTTTAAAAACCTAACCTTAGCAGGTTTCTTCGTAACGAATCGTATCACGCTGTGACTCTCAGTCATTTGTGAGAAGCCTGGGCTTTATTAAAAGGTTATTGCTTTTGTTTACAGTTTAAATTCGCTTATACACGCACTGGTTCAAAGTTCACTGGTCACAATTAACCTAAGATCATCGTTTGGGAAAGTCAGGGTTAAACTATCATAAACATAATCCAATTTCCCAAATAAGAACTTTACGATATCCTCCTACAAATGCTAGAAAGGAAAATGTACTGAAACTATGTAAGCCTTGTGAGAGGTTGGATGTTATCCGGCAATAGGCAGATAGTAAATAGTTTTGCAATTTTTGCGAATCCTGGTCTGTAGTAAACCGCAATAGGCTACGGAGGAAAATGCTTTAAATCGTTTTCTATAGCAATCTAATACAAGCCTTAGTAGTCGTAAGGGTTCTTTTTAAAAGTAAGTGAGTCGTGCGCCCCTGCGCGCAAACTTGAGCTGATTTGATGATTTTTTTATTCTTTTGCTTGGTATTCTGTGAACAAACACGCGGACAAGTGGAAATCTATTCGCTTATCAAGACGGCGTTGCCAACCGGCTTACGAACTTAATACATTTCAATACGCTTCATACTCTAACCGGATATGTGCTACAATTTACTGTAAAATTCCTTTTTTTGTTTTTGCTTTTGTTTTTCTTTGTGCATTATCCATTTAATACCTTAATACCCCACTTCTCTTCCCATTAGCCCTTTTTCAAGAGCGCATTGGCACTGATATCATTTTATATTACGCATCACGTGCACTCTTTTTCTATTACTTGAGAGGAAAAGGGGTTGATTTAGTTTTTCTTTAGTTTTCAAAGGCATTTTGGAAATTAGTGCACTTTTTAATGGAATCGCATTAAATCGTGTTAGTTTTTCCTTTTGTTGGAACACGTGTCTGTACTCATTAATTAATTCGTTTTCCTACCTCTTGACGATATTGCGTTTCCTTGACAAGTGTCTAATTGCTAATTTCCGGTATTATTTTAGTTTTAAAATGAAATGAAGACAAAAGATATCTAAAGGTCCTAAGCTTCCTTCTGTCAACTTCTAGAAATTCTCCTCAATTTATCCAATTCTGTTAATTTGTTAGGTACTTGCTGGAGGTAATGTCAGACATTTTGAGATTACCTGCAGTTCTTCTTTTCAAATTTAGATGTCATCTGCTGAAGGAACTGATCTGCAAACTAATGAAGACAAAAGCTATCTAAAGGTCCTAAGCTTTCTTCTGCCAACTTCTAGAAATTTTCTTCAATTGAATCGAATTCTGTTAACTTGGCATTTGTTGAAGGTAATGTCAGACATTTTGAGGTTTCCTGCAGTTCTTCTTTTCAAATTTAGATGTCATCTGCTGAAGGAATTGATCTGCAAACTAATCTACAAACAATTATTATTATTGTTATTATGATTTATAGCTTAGTTTTATAAGCGGCTCTCTTTCTTTTATCTACAGGTCATTTTCTATGATTCCGATTGGAATCCTACAGTCGATCAACAGGCTATGGATCGAGCTCATCGGTTGGGACAAACCAAACAGGTGACAGTGTATCGTTTGATCTGCAAAGGTACAATTGAAGAACGCATATTACAAAGGGCTCGAGAAAAGAGTGAAGTAAGTAAATATTAAGAATAACAAGAACTTTAATCCATAGATTGAAATAATTGTGGTTTACTGTGACATGTTTGTGCTTCAATTGTTTGTTCACTGCTAGAGGAAACCGCAGAGAAATGTAGTAACACAAATTACATATATATTACAATATATATATATATATATGTGTACAAGTCCACAAGGCAGTGACATACTTGTACGTTAATTGTGTATGGTTGATGCTTGATGCCCGCATCTTAGGCACGTGCTTTAATGCAAAACCCAAGCGAAGCAAAAAATTATGAAAAAACGAAAAAAGAGCAACGAAACAAAGACAAACTTACATCAAGACCAGTGGTTAACTTTTGTACCATTTTTAAAAAGAAATAATTGTTAAACACTTGTCCAAGTCGCTTTCGTATTCTATTGAAGGAAAATCGTCTGGCTCCTGATCTCCTCTCCTCTTTTTACCTATAGAATTTTATATTTCTTTTGTAAGGAAAACACAATCGCGCCTCTGTAACGCACTATGGGTTTGTTTTTGTCTTTCCGTTTATACGTTTTTTAATTCTCGTCTCTTCTGACGAATGTTAGTGTTGTGTTTTACACCGGAAATTAATTATTTAATCATGAACCTAGTGGTGGTGGTAGAGTTTGTCTTTAGTTTAGTTTAGGCGACATATCTGTTACGCCTTTGATTGCTTGGAGGTTGAAGCACAAACATTCTGTCTGTCTGTTATGTTTCATTATATAAATAAAGCATTTCAAGCTCGCACACGTGATCGCTGTACGTTTGTTAGGAGCTCGTCTCCGTGAACAAATAAGGGTTACATAACATAATTTACATATTAATATTTATGATCATTCGTTATATACTTTGATTATTGTTCTTGATATTAATAATGTTAACGAATAGTCTGTCAAAAGGATTTCCTTTCCTTCCTTCCGAAATATGATCGTTTTTTTTATTTTTTGTTTTTTTTTGTTTTTTATTTTATTGATTATAATATAAACGACGTCGCCGTTATGCTCATAAGAAACTAAATAATTTTTTCCCTTTTTCTTTTTAGATCCAACGTATGGTTATAAGCGGCGGTAACTTTAAGCCAGACACTTTAAAACCTAAAGAAGTGGTTTCGTTGCTGCTGGATGATGAAGAAATTGAAACGAAATGTAAGTAACTTTGTTATAAGCAAATAATTCACAATAAATAACGAAAAGTATATGAAGCAATAACTTTATCAAAATTTGTCGGCTCGCCCTGTTTACCGGTAAAATCCAATTCAAATTTATTTAAAGAAATCACTTATAGCGGTCTCGTAGGCCATAGCTCACCCTCAAATACCCTACATAATCCTACAGATATTATGAATTCTTAAAACTCGACCGTTTATGCGAAGTGATTGAAAAACTGGTCCCAACCGAACTGTTTTCAAGAGCGTTCGTCCTTGGACCGAAATATCTTACTCTTCCAAATTTTATCGAATATATCTCAAAGGCAAAAAGACGGACAAACGATCTTAAATGTATTCCGAAAGTCATCCTAATTCGACCGGTATAGTAAAAGCTGGCTCTTCCTAAAGTTCTTTTGAGTTTTGCCTACATCCGCTCAAACTTAATATATCCTTGTGTCATAAGTTCCGTACGACATAATAAGAATAATAAAAAATCCTTCGCATTCCGAAAAATGAAATTATTAGGATGCAAGAAATCTTCTTCTGGCAAGATAGAAAGGGAGAGAGACGAGAGGAACTCCACGCAGGATATATTTTATATAATCCCTCCATGGTCAAATTATGGGATGGGGACAGGGGATGTCCCTTTTTCGCTTACACTTATACCCAAGTGAGGTACGAGAAAGTAGGAAAGAGATAAAGAGTTGGTGGCCGCAGTCTAGTGGACACATGCCTGATCTATACGTATCGTACCTTGACTGATAGGGCGCTGACTGTGGTTACGAACGAACCGCATTGAAAATTGAACCCGAGTACGCTGACGTGGTAGTCGCGATTCTGGCCTCTTACTGCTATTAATATCGTTATTATTACTAGTACTGCTACTACAACTACACTATAATGAATAATGAAATGCGTACGTTGTTAACTGCACTTACTTACAGTAAACGAAACCTGTCACAAACTTGTCATACAGATCCTTGGCCAGCAGCTGAATGTGAATTGCAAACTGTGGTCATTGGTTTGTCTTCTTGTGCGTCTATAAAAAAGACAAGCAAGCAAGCATGCATTGTAGAATCGTAAGCTTCCGATAAATGGCTTGTTTTTGTCGCAGCATTGTTGCATTTTTGCGGAATTTGTATTCCGAATGTGACTTTGCAAGACTAGTAATATCCGTCCGTATTATATATTGGATTGCAGAGATTGTACAGATATCGTTGTTGCTTGTACTAAGTTTATCTAAAGACTTTTTATTTTATGCTTTGCAGATCGTCAAAAATTCGAAGTCAATTGTCCGACAGACAATCTGAATAACACTTCAAGTAAGGAGCAACTCTCAGCGAACGATAGAAAGAAACGATTGCCGAATAAAGTAAGTAACTCTAACAATAAAACCAAATTCCCCAAAAAGTCCAACAAATAACGAATACAGAAATCCTCAATTAAGTTGCAAAAAAAAAAAAAAAAAAAACTGAACTTAATCTTCAAGCAACTACTTCCGTATTTCTAAAAAAAAAAAAAAAAGGAGAAAAGCTTGAAGATGTGTGTTTGTTTTTGTGATTGTGTTTAATGGTAATGGCATTAATACCGCTTAAGTAGTTGTACGGTAATAGCTACAGATAGATAACATCTCGAAACGATAATAACATTAATAGCTACATAATAGAGTCTTTACGTTTTATTGCTGTTGTTGTAATTTCTTGTATTTACCCGGGCTTACACTTGTTACAGATGTGGCGGTTAGAGGGAAAGAGAAGGGGGTCTGCAGACACTGTAAGTGAGCTACAAATAACAGAAGCAAAAAAAAGGAACAAAAAAAAAAAAAAACGACAACATGTGTGTGGTTCTGATGGTTGTCTGCTTTTTCCAGACTATGCAAATAATACCCATAAAATGAAAGCATATAATCTGTGTTAGAAGTGATAGGCAGAGCACTATGATGTGTGGACCAAAAAAAGTTGGAAAAACCAAAACCATACCCGCCTTGTGGCGAATTCTATGCACACTACTACTATGACTACTACTACCACTTCTACTACTATTTCAAATATTATATAAAAAAATTATAATATTTACTTGCGGGCATGGCGAAAAATTGATAAAGAGAATAACAGTTCAACGACATTTTTAAGTTTTCTGAAATCATTTTAGTTTTTGGCTTGTGAGCGAGCGTACCTATGGACATCTTAAAAGTGCCTCTAGAACACAATGCCAATAAACTATGTAAGTTTATTAAAGAGTAGTCTAGCTCCGATAGCTTCAGTTATTAGTGTTCATTCTACTTTTTAATCCTAGAATTTCTTTCTTTCGTCCAAGTAGGAGTGGCCGTGTGACTACGAATCGTAACTACTCAGCCTAAGTCGTAGCTATAGTGAGCAATCGATAGAGCGGGCACTAGGCTGCGGCCACCAACCTCCTATTACTTTCTTCTTTACTTTCTCGTAACTCAACTCTGTCTGTCCCTCATCGCGTTACGGGAATAAGGGACATCCTCTGAGTGATTGGTGTATCAAAAAGTACACTATAATAATGAAACCTCAAAAGGAAGCTTGAAAATATAGGCGAGTCCTTCATGTTTTAAAGTTTGATTTCTAGAATCGATGTTTCTGGCAAGCAAAGTGAATAGTGAGGAACAAATGTCAGTCCTCTGTGATGATCCAAGAAACATTTTTTGTGTGACGTTTATTGCTGCAATTTGCAAAACAACTGACAAACTTAGTGCACTTTTATCCGGATTCAAAATGGTTTTTAATCAAGATACAGTTGGTGGCATAATGTGATAATTGCAGGATAAATTAGGTTCGCTAAGCTTCTGTTAGAAAAAATATGAAGCCTCCAAGCGTAGATTTTGTTATCTTTTAATAATTCTTGATTGTAATAATAGCCTTTTATATGTTGGTCTGTGGAAGATATGGGAACTAGACAACTGTCACTGAAAAAGGCGTAATATGAATACCTAATCATGCGCAAACAGAAAACTAACAACAATAAGAATAAAAATGAGATTTCTCGATATCTAGGGGTCTACGAGTAGGATTTTAACAGAACACGATTTTACGCATACAATGCATGTGTAGGGGGTAATAAAGTGTATGCTTGTTGTCGGATCCATCACCACGTTTGAGTTTTTCGAAAATATATATAACTGTGCTCGATTCTGTTACTACTATAGCCTGCGCAATACCGAGCGTCAACTACTGCTGTTGCATTTTAATGGCAATTTGTGGTAGAGAAGAGTTCTTTGTCATGGTCATGTGATTTATAACAACAGTTCGAAAGCAGCGACACGGGCAGAGGAGCTGCGACTAAAATGACAATAATGTTGGTGACTATAAGCGGCAGATAAATCGCAATGTCTCTCTGCGTTTGTGTTAGAGTCTTTTGAAAAGTGCGTAACCCATGTTTGCTTTATAGTCCCCTAATACTCTGCTAACGATTTATAGTTTTAGCATACGAGTGACTGTTTGTTTTTCTAAGGTTTTGTTGCGTTCGTCGTTTTGTTTGTTTTGTTGTCAATAAGAAAAGTTTTTCTTCTTAAGGTTTTAAATTTTAAACAAACTCGGCTCTTTTCATTCACAATTCATGCTTTAAATGCTATTGCGTGCTAGTGTATGCAGAAGAAAATCTCTTACATTCCCTTCTTACTCCTTTTCAGCATATGCATAAGTAACTTTCAAAGGTCTAGGTCTTGGTTTATTCTTGTATTCCTAACTTACTTTGCTTGTCTCTGTTTTGACTGTCTGTTTGAGTTTGTTATGGGTTTCTTGTTTTCTTTTCTTCTAAATGCATTTGTGTGTGTGAGTCTGTTCTGTTTTCGGTTTCGCTAAATGATTTTTTGTTCGTTCAATGGAACACTGATTATGCTTAATGCAGAGATGGGCTTAAGACTTTTTCTACTCCATGTTCTTCGACTTTTCTTTTATCATATGTAACTTTTGTTTAAAACAAAGTTTTCTGTTACTCGCAAGTTTTACGCGACTACTATATAAAGGAAATTAATAGAAACAAGAAAGCATTCGGGCTTCAAGAATTTTAAAGAATTAATGATGACGGCAGAACGCCGTTTGTTATCAATAAAGGCAAAGGATAATTAAGTTTTACGAACTTACTCCAATTTATAAGGTCGCCGTTCTTTCTAGTTAGGCTAGCTTTCAAAAAAAAAAACGAGTTCCTAACCTTAGATATTGGTGCCTATCCTACTTTTAGTCGTAGGATTGCCATCATAAGCTTAAGATTAACTATTCTGATGGGTAGATTAAGTTATTCCCAATCCCTTAGCTATAAAGTACATTGTCTTACGAGCCATATTGAGCTGCTAATAGCTAAATAAATAAATTGATTTCTTCGGTCTAAACGAATCGCAATAATAACATCGATAATAGTAATATTAGCAAGACTCTTTTTTCATTATCACCATTGAACTACTCTAGCATTTACGGTGCGGGTGACAGCTTTCAATTAAATTCCCTTGTCTTACAGCTAGCCAGTCCAAGAAAAGATATGTGACTTCAGATAAACTTGCTTTGAGAAGACAGTGATACAAATTTTTGATTTTGCAAACAATTAAAATCCTCCCGTCCCGGACATAGCATGCTTGGGAGAGTATTTTACATTGTGCACTTTTTTACTCAATTTCCCACAGGTCATGCCAAGTAAATATCTTTCGTATATATATATATATATTTATTTGTATCAGTATATGATGCCTGTTCACGCCAGCATGGAGTGAGTGGACGTGAAGCAAATCGATTTTGGCTGAGTACCGTTCTATTTCTGCGAAGTGTTTGTTGTTATACATGATTTATTCTCGCATTTGGAACAACCAAACAAACATATTAAAGTACATATATTCATGATGAGCATAATAAACTGATGCCCTTTAGCCCTGTTCGTTTACTTAACTGTGCACGCTTTTTGTCGTAAAAAATGAGACAGAAAGGCGAGTGTTGACACATTTAGTTCTAACTTTGAATAAATTCTTAGTGCGCTGATATTTACATGCGTAGCATTCAACTTGTTACAGGTATTTCCCCTGGACTTAATTGAATGTATTCAATACACGAATGTGTTCGCTCCGCATATTCAACAACATTTTTTTTTTTTTTTTTTGCAAGCCTAACATGAGGGTTGGAGGGGTCGAAAACCAAAGATTCGCCGCTAAGCGCACATATAGCTTAAAAATCTTCTTCCTTCTCTTACATGAAAGAAAAATTCCGCAATTTATTTATTCAATTTTAAAAATTAAAAATAACGAAACTTAAACTTAGTTTTATTATATTCCTAAGTTATGATATGGGGTGAAATGTTTGCGGTGAAAGTATACGATTCCTTTGGAATGACATTGAAGAACTCTTGCGATCTCGTAAGGTTAACTGCAGCGATGCTCTGCCTCAAAATTTATTACTGACAAAATGGTTACTTCAAAAAAATATCTAATCGATAATGGTTAAAACTGCATTCTAATCTATTATCCGATTGATTCGTCTTTAACTTTCTTAGCACTGCTTGTTTGTTCGGTAGTACATCTTGTTTGTAGTCTGTACCTTACATCTATATCGCTGTCTTATGCTATTTGTATCGGTACCTTCTTTAAATAACTTTTAAATCGTAAACGTAATGACGAGAGCGAATTTTTGTGAAAATTATCTGCATCGGTAGCTCAAGTAAATGCCATTTTCTTAGTAATCATCATAAAGAGTATCATTTAAATTAATAATTTTCCACACGGTTTCGTGTGCGCTTTTAACATTTGTCCGCATGTCTGCAAATTTTAAGCGCAACATAAACGAACATTCATCACCCACTGCAGTAATACTCACCATTGACATCTTTAGCTTGATTTCTGGCGAAAAATGAAAAAATTGAAGAAAACGTAAAAATACAAATATAAAAAATGAAGACGCTCCCACTTAACGTGTTGTATATATGCTTATGGTTATGTACTACATTATATGCGCTCACGGTTACACATTCACATACATAAAAGGCTATAAAGCAAAAATTTTGCAATTTTCCATTGAGTTGAAGCAGCGATTTTAAGCCATTCTAAAACGTATTAAAAATATTTTATTTTCTTTCTTTATTACCTTATTACAATAACATTTCAGCCTTCAACTATCGCATCGACTTCTTCTGCTGCTGCAAATACACCAAATGTTACTTATGCATCAGCGATCAACAATAGTACAAATGATGAGATTTCGCACGAATCATTAGCCGCAAAGCGACCCAAATTAGATGCTGCCTCTCATATTGATGACGACACCTTTGATGTTGCTGGCACTTCAGAGACCTCAAGCACTTCTTTTGTTGGCAACTCGGCCGTAAGTGAGGCTCTCGTGCCCGGTGCTACCGCTATTTTGCCAAACGATGATTCCGAAAATGAAACTTTAATTGTCGACTGTGAAAGTCCTATGCAGCAGCCGGGCAACGAATCTCCAAGTAAGTACTTTAAACACATTCATACACACATATATATACACACACACGTTAATACATATATGCTCTCCTTACTGGCAATTGTTACTTGCAATTTAAAAAGTCTAACAGGACTGAGTGTGGACTGAACTTTTGCTTCACATGCATATATCGAATAAGCGCTTTATTTACAATACATTGACATACTGTAAGTACATAATGAATTGAGTGCTATTGCGAAAATTTAGTCTTACTTGGCTGGCGATGGTCAGTGAGACATTATAATTATATCATAACCGTTAAAATGCAAAAAAATAATAAAATGAATTATATTCAATTTCTGTCATCATCGATGACGAAAGTGATCTCATTTACTAAATTCAAAACAGCAGCTCTTAAACAACTTTACCGCCATCTTTCTTGTTCATAGTCTTAGGGAAACATATATTAAGAGAAAGGAATGGAGTGGAACTCTTTAATAATGTCGTAAAAGTATTTGGGGACCGGTTGAGATAGAACATAAAAGAAGAGGCATGATTCGTATGCGGAACAACTGCGGAGAACCACTGGCGTATTAAGTCGCGTGTATAAGGGCATAGGAAGCCTGTATGTATACAACACCCAAAGGACTTTATTATACCATATACCTTTCGTCTCTACATAATATTCGAATTACTACGCTCGTCTGTGCGTCTGTGCCTTTTGTATTCCTGCACCCAATCTATAGGTCGTAATTTTCGAGATATTTTGAGAACATTTGGTATCCAACTCCCAAAGATGGATGCTATCAAAATGGCTTCAATTGAGCGAGTTTTTCAACTACTTATGTCTTTTGGAAAAATTGTAATATGAAGGACTGTATTCTACTTGTTCTTTTTTGAAGGATTGCCGCTTGCGTCAACACAGCCGGCCTTATTTAGTATGAAGAAGCTATTGGCAGGATATCGTATTTGTTTATCTCGATTTTAAAAATTGTGCAGTTACTTTCCGAAAATATGTTCGATTACTTTTTCAACACCCCAATACAAGGAGTTCATCATTTAGGCACTTTAGTCACGGTTTCGTTTTGGTTAGTTTTACTGGTTACTACGCTGTTTGATAACTGCATTTATTTTTATATATCAAAGAGCCATTTAAGAATTGATTACTTAATTGTTGCAACACAATCACCGACATGAGATTAACAACAGGAGTAACAACAACAGTAACGACCACCTCTATTAGTTACATATATTGTTATTGCGGTTGCTATTACATGGATTAGAAGCTTTGCGACTACAAATACAACAAACGTGGGATGGAGCGTTTTTCTAATTCCCCCAAAAGCTATAAAAGAACGTATAAAACGAGAAAAAAAAAAAGAAAAAAAAAAGGTAAACACACAAAAACACACACACACACACACACACACACACAATAACTACGAAATAGTAAAATAACATTGACAATTAACATGCTACACGACAAAAATATCAACAACAACAACAACAACAGCAACAACAGTAACAATGAAAGGAATAGCAATAGTAATAGCAATGGCAATAACAGCAACAAGTAAAAATGATGGTGGCCAAGAGCTACAACAAGTGCGATGTGATCTTTTGGGAGACCAATTGCTTGCCTTTGTTGCTATGGTACTTTTTTTCATCGTTGTTGTTATTGTTGTTGCAAATCAAGCAAATCAACAAGTGAATTAGATGTCCTGTTTTCTAATTGGAAAGTTTTCCTATCAATTCGCAATTGTTTATTCAATTTGCTGGATGGTTGGCTGCTTGCCTTCTTGCTTACTTTGTTGACTCTGGTTAGGTTTTGTTTGATCAACATCACGTCTCAAAATGACAAACAATTACATGTTACGACAAAAACGACAATAAAAACAACAACAAACACCACCAGTGTTTGGTTATGTTGTTGTCATTTGTATTGTGATGTTTTTTATTTTCTTTCCTTTATGTCTTTCTTTCTCTTACGTTATCAGTTGTGCTCCAAATTTTTAAGACTTTTTTTTTTTTTTTCAAAAAAAAAAAGAAGCAACATTTGTGTCATGAAAGTAATTTCTGTAAATTAAAGTTATTTTTATTATATTATATATGTTCGTAAATACATTTTTGGATCATAGTTACTTATTGTACTCCTGCTGGTTATGTTAACTTAGAAGTATTTGTTGAAAAGCTGTTCACAAAAATAAATACATGCCTACCGAATGTCAGCGTTAATGAGTGCTGATGTCAAGTGTTTGCTATACTTCAAGCTTCGCTTAAGCTGAAGTTCATTACAAACTTCATAGATAAGCGACCAAAGTATATCGTTGTCGGTAGTTTCGATACTTCATTTGAAAATCAATGTGTGCGTTCAAATGCGATCATTGAACTAAAGCTCGGATAGATGACTAAAGTGCCTTAATTTTGTACAGAAAATCGAAAATTTGCGAAACTGAATAAATGTTGCAGTTGAGTGATAAGCTGAACGGGCATAGAATTTATCGATTATGTCATGAATGTGGTAGCAACCACGACTCCTGCATATCCAAGATTTTCTTCTGGTTTTTTTTGTGTATGAGCAGCCACTCCTATGTACCGGTACGATGGTGGTCAGGATGGCTCATTGGCAGAGAGGGGTGAAAGGAGGGATTAACATTCGTGTACGAAAATATCAAGCACGGTGGTAAAGAGTACTCTGGACAGATTGTTTCAAAGTCGGACACTTTGCTTAAAGAACAGGAAGTCGTTGAGCAAGCCTTGTATTCCTGTTGACGGTCTTAATTGGTAGACAAATCTCCTTTATCTCTGTGGAACGGTTGCTCCGGATGTACCTTTATACAAGCACCACCTAATCCACTTTACATCGGTGCTCGACGGTATCAAGAGTTTTCAATACTCTTCTGTCAACCGTGAGCACCCGAACCATTCACTGTATGCAGCCTTTCGAGTCTGCAAGTTATGAAGCTGTGAAAGCTCCTGCTCAAAAAAATTCTCCGTGAACTGATTCAGGCTTTCAAATAAATCAATACATGAGATTTTAGGCAATGAGTTGAACATAAATTATTTGCAAGATATTTGTCACATTTTGTTAAATTCAAACTAAAAGCGTTTTCGAATGAAATTTTTGAGGCAAAGGAACAACATATTTTCCCATTTACGTTTAAATGATTACAACACATTAAGGAAATATCAGCACGTGCCAGACTAAATATAATAGAATGAAAGATAAGTAAATAAAAGCTACTATTAAAATAACAGCTTTATTATTATATAATAACCGTACTAATCACATAATCATTATTTAATAACAGCAGCAAAAAACTAAAGGAAAAGAAAAAACTGTAACAAGTTGTTATGTTATGCATTAAGGCGAAGAGAGTACACAAAGCTGGCAAGTGATATTCAACGCTCGACAGCATGCTCTATAAAGTCATGTTAAGTGTATAACAACAAGAGAGAGAAGTCTAGGAGAAATACAATGACATAAAAAAAAAAAAAAAAAAAAAGAAGAAATATAAACGCACGTAAAACCTTTTAATTTGAATTCTCTGCACGCAATTTTATTTTGTAGTCACAAATTAAGAAAAGCAAAAAAGAAAACTACTATAAATACGGAGAACAGGTTGACCCAATCATACAAAAAGACGTTTTATGTGTTTTTTATGCAAGTAATAACGTGAGAACGAAGCTTAATCAATGTGCCCAAATCATTTAGAATTATTAGCTGACTAAGTACACATATATTTGTGTGTGTGTGCCATTATCCCAAATGCAGTAATAAAAATATTTGCTAATAATTTCAAGATGAGGGTGGACTAGAGCCGCTTATCACCGGCAACTAAAAAGCTTATCGTGAAAATTTGACAACATCAACGGGAAAATCGCTTGATGGCGCGCGATTAAAAGATAATCTTCTGAATACAAACCATCGTTGAAAATAGTCATCGTATAGCTCAGAAACTCTTGGATTACTTTCAACGAAGCCATCTGTAGGCGTAAAATTCCAAAGATTACTTGCCCTAAGGCGAGCTAAAGCGAAACTTTTTAGTTTATCTTTTACTCATCCGAACGAAACTCATAATGCGTACAGGTACTGATCTGGGATTGACTGCGATCTGCCCCATCTTGCGTATCGTTCAAATATTTATCTAAATAAATGAAAACTTTCTCGAAGCGGGTGAATGACTTTCAATTTTGAATTAATTGTGCATGAATCTGCGAAAGTTTCACAATTTCATGTCCATCGCTATTACTACTAGCTTTGTTGGTATGTTGTTGGCATGTTTTTTGTTGCATCTAAACACCCAAAAAGACAAGATAAACTATGTAACCATCTTATCGACAGCCGCTAGAGTACACAATAGTGGAATACAGGCTTAATAGTAAAGCTACGTTTCGATCATTTTTATTTCAAGTTAATCTTGAAAATTGAAAATTATTCACTTACATGCAAAGTTATTCAATTATTTGATGTGCATTGCTAGAGGAACTCCAAGCAATTGAATCTAAATTTAAACTTGAATCGATAACGCAGACTTAGTTTGAAGAAGGAGGTGATGTGCATTCATGCGTGATTACACTTTTAACACTAATCTGGACGATGGTCTTCATAGACATCGAAAGTAAAAACTAACTCCAGTCGTTACAAGTTAAGAACGAATATAATCCTGACTTGTCCGCTTAGGCGCCAAAAATAGAAGAAAGAAAAAAAAAAAAGAGATACAACTAAGAGATGGCGAGTATTCAAGTTTCGTGCTTATAACTAACTTAACTGCTTTATATCATTAAAAGTTTTCAATGAAATTGCAATTAATTTATTCAATATAGAAAATATTGCTCAAGATTGTTGTTGTTTCTTTAAAACAAATTGACTTGAAAAAAATCAAAATTCACAATTCACAAAAAGTAGTTATGAAAATAAGATAAAAGAAAGAAAAAAAAAGAGTGCTGTGTTCGTGGTTCACGCGATCTCCCAAAAATTGCATAAATTTCGCATGACTTTACTGCCAGCGAAACAATTTTTTATTTCGTTACTCCTAGTGGTCGCAGCTTAACTATGCATTTTCCATATTTTCTTTTCTTTACGAAACTTCAATATTGAAGCAAAACAATTTGTCACACGTTCGTTCATTCAAAAAAAAAAAAAAACAAAGTAAATAAAAAAAAAATATGGTCTGCAAAAATAGTCATGAAATCAGAGATTACTCGGGTTATTGGTACAGTGGATAACAGTATTCATGCTTTTTCGCGGACTTGCAGGATGAAATTGTTTCCATATTCACATCAAGTTCAACTGCAAGACCATTAAAAAAGTTAATGTTGTTTAGAAAACAAGACGAACTAAACGATACTATGGATGGCCATCAAGACGATTATGCGCTATTTACTGGACATGATGAGTATTTTTGCTACAATTTGTCCTGAACGCTGTTAACATTTACTTGAACGTTCTGGTATAATAATTTTGCGATTTAATAATGTGCGTACGAGCGTGTAGAAAACTATCTTACGGACTGAGGAAGATGCCCTGCCCTTTATACCCATTCCTGGAAATGTATGCTTACGTTTATATTTATATTTGCAAATGATTCCTCGCCCGTGTCTGGCACTCTGTAATTTGGCAATTTTTGTGCGTAATATGTTAGCCTCATCGAATATGCATTCACATCGCTCATATGAAGAGCTTTACATTAACGCCGCTTCCCCTTCAACTGTGTATATGTGGGTTTCTGCCATTGTGCTTGTGTGCGGTTCTAAAAAGTTCGCATTTTTATTTTATATTAACACTAAACCTGAGGACCTTTCGCTTAAGGCTATTTCTGCCAAAATGATTTGTCGCGCTGCCACAGTCGAAAAATTGAAAATAAGTTGTTCAAATTTCATAAAAACAACGCTTGATGAGTTAATAAATCAAGATTAAACCATGGCTGTGATTAGTCCACGTACACACTCACAACACTGACGACAGCCTCGAAAAAATACTGACAATCCTTTCGCATATTTGTCTATAAGTTTCGCATCAAAGTAATTTGGAGTAACAACAAACTGATCCGAAATATTTTCATACTAAACATGAAGATGACGCCAACGAGCGCGAAGCTATCTTCACCAGATCAAAAGAAAATATGAAAACGCTGCTTCAGTTTCCTCTATGCTGCGCACCTCCCATTCTGTTAGCAATAAGTATATACGATCGGTATCTTGAAAATTGCACAGCTGGAAAAAAAACGATTGTGGGTACTTTTTAAATGTCTTCTCATACAAATAACAGCCGTAATAACGTTATGGAATTTTACATGATTTATAACCATTTCTTTCAAGCTCAGAAGTTGGAAAAGTTCAAGTTGATTCCCGGGGTAATTCTAGTGCCACATAGCGTCTACGGGCAAAAATAAAATCTAGGTCAGTTCTCCTGGACAGAACGGAGTGTTTATATAGAAGAAATCGGCATTTGCCGCAGTTGATTCCTGGGGTAATTCTAGTGCCACATTGCGTCTACGGGCAAAAACAAAATCTAGATCAGTTCTCCTGGACAGAACGGAGTGTTTATATAGAAGAAATCGGCATTTGCCGCCATCAGAATTTCGTCTCTAAGAGAAATGTTTTTTTTTCGCCCTTCTTGATACAATTTTCTTCCCCATGGCGCTCATAACAATTGCGGAGTCTCCTCCTAGAGCTTCTAGTGTCATATAAGACAAACAAGATATCGTTCACATCTAAAAACTTGGAAAAAATGAAGCAGCAAGAGAAACTGTCATAAGACTTTAGTTTAATGCGGATGCAGTGAATGCTGGCCGTTCTTAGTTTAGTTATTAATAGAAAGTTTCAGGCGGTGGATTTAAAGAGTGCCCGGGTTGGGATGATTTGTATTGATTTTAAACTTTGAATATTGTTTATTTTGATTATTTTATTGAAATGAACTATTAAAACAATGTCAACAAGATCCAAGAATAATGCAAAAAAAAAAACAAACAAATTCTAGCAATAGGGGGCAATAAGGTGTAAATTTATGCGCATCTCATGTATAATAGAATAGAAAATTGCCTAAAAACTGAAAACAAAAAAAAACCATAAAATTTATTTTAAAACATGATTCTAACATATTTAGTAAAAAGCAATAAAATTAAATCCATATTAAATCCATTAAGTAAAACTGAAAACGTGTTGAACATACGTGAAATGATAAATTCATGTAGTTAGGCCGGCTCTTTTTTGCAGTATGTGTGAATTATTGGCACCCAGAGAAAGAGAGATCAAAAAAGTTTTAGAAGCAATAGTCGGCCGTAGCGATATTTGAAATTTTATTAAAAATGTATAAAAGTGTTCATGGTTAACAACAAATTAAGTAATGTTTGCTTGTTTTTTTTTTTGTTTGTATCGAAATCGTTTTACCTGAAACTTATCAACTTATGAATTTTACGAATTTTGCGGAGACAATTTTGCTAACATTTACTTCTATTTTATTTTTTTTTGTTAATTTTTTGTTTTTTTACTTTTTTAAACTTATTTGTTAACAAGTGTTAAAAGTGTTCAAAAGCTTAGTTTGTTTAACATCTGTGTAACTGATAGTTAAGAGCTTAATTAATCATGAAATCGTGTTGTTGCTATCGGAAATTTATGTTAAACAAAAGGCTGCTGAAAAGCCAAGCTAAAGTCACAGGCACTTGGAACACTTTCCAACAAAATACGATTACATCTGCAGCATTTATTCCCCACGATTTCAGAGTTGAATGCTGCGTTGTTTGCACTGCTTTGCACTGCTCTTTTCAAGTCCTTCAATTCGACAGTCTTATATGGGTTTAAGAAGTACCCCCTCCTTGTCCACTCCAAGTCGTAAGTTATCAACCAAGCAAAAAGTATCGATTCAGTAGATTAATGCGCGCGACCTGTGGGATTTAATAAAGAATTCATTTTTCTTACTTTGAAATTTTTACCACGAACGGTGGAAGGAAGTCATAATGCGCAATACCACGATAATCGAAGAAAACTCGAATTGTGGGCGACTTTGGCTTGGTCTTCGCTTCCCTTTTGCACGACAATCGCTAGATTCATCGGCGGTTTTCGGGCTCCACGCGTAAGTCCAAGTCCCATCTCTTTTCATTTCCTAAACAACAATTTACTGCAACCTCTTTGCTTAACAACATCGTAGATTGTAAAAATCGGGAAAAATACTTTATATACACCAATGCCGTTAATAACGTGAAACTTTACATATATGTCTGTGACAGTGCTATCAATTTAGAAGGAAAATTGATGTGAAAGCATAAATAAAGATATTTGGGGTTGTAAACAGATTCGACTTATTTTGTGGTCACGGCATTGCTTTGCAAAGGCTTTTGTACCAACCTCCGGATATTAACAAAAGAAAACTACACTTCATGTATGCTCACAGTCTAGGGTCGAAAACAAAAGAAAAAAGAACATTTTCTTGAAGAGTTTTTAAAAGAAAACTTTATAAATTTTTTGATTTCTCCCCTTATACTTTTTTAGGGAAGAATTTCCGAATCTTTTAAAGTTCGCTTCAAGTCAAGAAATCAAACGACGTCCTCTCAAGCATATTTGGAGTGAAAAGTCTGTCAAGTGTAGCGCCCGATGGCTCCGAAAGAACTATTCCGTTGATCAAGTTTCGCGTGCAATTCATCAAGAGTCAACGAATGAATGCAAGAAAATAATTTGCGAATGCTTATCTAATCTTTCTTTTAGTTTTTAATCAATCTTCTTTTTTATTATTGTAAGTGATTTACTTTTTTTTTTTTCTTTTCTTTTCTTTTTTGTTTTATCAGTGTTTGTTTTCCATTAAGATGCATCTTTTTTCTTCCACGCTTGCAATTTTTTATACCGTGAATACATACACGGACTTGTTCGCTTAAAAAACACTGAACCTTTTATGCAATAAAACCTACGGTTAAAATTCTCTTTTTTTAGATGTTTTTCTTTTCTTCTGGAAAAATTGGATACGCAATAAGGCTAAAATTGGAAAGGTGATCTCATCCTTCCTTTCGCTAGTGTTCCATTACAATACACCCCTTGTGACGCTTAAAGTGATGCCGCAGACTTCGGAAGAAAAGCCTTTAACTCATCTGCTTGCGTTTGATCGCTTGTGCAATAAAAGATTAGTTACTTTTATCCTCAAATTTGGAAGCTTTAATTTTAATCTTTCCGAAATAAGAAAAGCTTTAAATTTAACAAATTTACACGAGAACAAGTACGTACGAAATTTCAAGAATAGAGCAGAGAATAAATATGAGAGTAGATACAAATTAGAAGAAAGTACGTTTAAGGATTGGCGGCTGGAGCAGGTTCAGCTCCGGGCTTAGTCCTAGGCGCAGGTCGGCCTCCGGGAGTTTTATTTCTCGGTGTAGGTCTGGTTCTAGGTCGAGGTCTTGGTTTAGGTTTAGGCTTTTTGGCTTTAGGTTTAGGCTTAGCTTTATCTCCAGGCACTTCCTCGGGCTTCGGTTTCGGACCCTCGTAGTAGAATTCGAAAAGAGGACGGTACACGGGTTTGGCCAAGTATTTCAGACGGCGTTCATGTTCACGCCATTGACGACGGTTCATGCGGCGACGGGGCGGTACAAATTCAATGGGCTTCTCGGGTATCTTGCAATGCGGTTTGGCGGGCGGACGTTTGAGCGGTCTAGCTAAATTTAAAATATTAGGTGACGGGACGTAATTACGCGTCGAAGACCGTATGGGAAAACGCATTTTTGACCAAAATTCCGATTCGACATCTATATGTTGAAAAGTTCGTGGTACGCGTGGCGGTTGAAAGGGACGTCCTTTATCACGGAAGGCATCGAGTTTGAAATGTATTTTCGGCGAATACGGATAAACCGGTGGCGGTGGAAATTCGTGCTTTTTTCTTGGCTTTTTCGGGGTGGCCAGCTTGTCAAAATGCTCTAAAACTTTTTCCAAAGTCGGAGGCTCCTCACCTGGAGCCAGTTTTTTCTTCTTCTTCTTTTCAGGAACCTCTGTTTCAGGCGCTTCATGAATTTTTTTTGGTAAAGCATTTTTCGCCGCCCAATTGTAAAAACGTACCCAGTCACGTCGAGTCATTGGACCCCGTTTGGCCCAACGCGTTGGCTCCCGTTTCGTTAAAAACATATATTTAGTAAAATTGAACATTTTCGGTTGACAATTCTTGTCTACCCATTTCTGCAGATGTAAGGCCAATTTTCGGAATTTTCTAGCCTCCTTAGCAATATGATCGGCCAATTCCGTGGCAGTTTTTGTCACATCACCAACTTTAGCGGTCATCAAGTCAACTGTCGTTTTCGACATGTCATTCATCTTCGCAGCATCTTTGCCCGACTGTTCAGTATCGGCTCCTTTGCCTTTCGGTTTCTTTTTGCTAGTATTTGTATCAGATTTGCTCTTTTATTTCCCAAATGCACATAGAATCGAAAGTAAATAAAAATACATTACGAATGCATGGCGACATAAAAACATAAAAAGGAAAAAGAAAGAAATTCCCTAAGCTCAACGAAGCCATATATTGGACTCGTAAGAGCGCATTGCAAACATACTTTCGAAAAATGATTTTTCTTTAAAATCGAAATATAATTAAAACCAACTTCAATTTTTCACGACAATCTGCAACTTGTCCGTCTTTGCTTTTTGTATATATGCATATCTGAACTGCTGTATCAACTTAGCCACGCTTTCTAAGCATCACATATGAGCTGCCGATGTAACCCACATGGATAGTTAGTGTAAGTCTTCTATAACATATTTGATTTCCTTTTTCTATTGTGCTCTACGTGCTTCGAATTCATCTTTATTGTATTGAATAATCCTCTGGTCATTCTCTTTCTCCCTAGTACCTATCAGAAGTTGACCGACTTTAAATTTTCAGGATCTGCAATTTGTTCGTCTTTGCTTTGTGTATATTTCGTTATTCTATTATGTCCTACGTGTTTCGAATACACATTTACTGTATTGAATATCCCTCTGATCGTTCTTTTCCTCCCCAGTACCGACATTACTCGCCTTGTCCCGTCAAGTCAACAAATTTTTTGTTCGGCTTACTACTACTCACTTTGTTCAGTTTGCCCGCTGGCTCAGCACCAGCTTTTGCTTTCTTCGCTGCTGCCGGTCTTTGCATGATGGATAGTTAATCAAACTTGCTCTTCGATATCTCATAAGCACTCGAAAGCGTTAAAGCAAATTTTAAATTTTAATTTCGAATTTAACGACTTTTTACGTACGCGGCAATAAAAAACGCATCAAACTTAGCTTCATCGAAAATGGAGCAAGAAAAAATCTAATTTGGTTTTTCGTTTAGTTTTACTTAAAAAAAACTATTTATAAAAATGTGATTTAAAAAATCTCTTAATTTCAAAATCCAAATTCTAAAATTTCGACAAAAAAAATTTACAAAATCAATGATTGAAAAATGTCAAACAAACAGCTGTTTTGGGAAAATATTGAACGGATGAGAAAAACAGTCGAAAAGAGAAATGTTAAAAATGGGACTAACTGACACTAATGTACAAAATACGAAAAGGAAACTGTTAATAAAATAGTATTCTAGTAATAATAGCACATCCCCATAAGTTAATAAAGCACAGAGCACATCTGCTTAGTATAAAAAATTGAAAGTAAAAAAATCTCCAAAATGTGTCGTCATCCTATCTGCTTTTTTAACACATTTATTTTCAAAGAAACATATCTATGACATACCAGCGATCCGCGATCGAACAAGCATTTTTCTTCAGATCATTATCCAAAAATAAATTTGAAATTGTGGTAGTTGTTTCTTGGGGTGTTATATGAAAGCAAAATGTACGAACACATCATGTACGCAATCAATGCTTTGCTCTTTCACACTAGTTGGATATATTTTTAGAAAAATGTCACACGAAATCACATTGACAAATACAACAATTGAAAATTAACACGGGCTGCGTGAAATGATTACCAATTTGATAGTAGATCGGGTTAGAATATAAAAATTACTTCATATGCACTTTCGTGTCTTATTCGCAACGACTAAACAAGCTAAACAAGCAACAACGGTACTCGCATAATCGCTTCACTTTGATCATCTCAAATACACTTCTACTAATGAGCATTCAGAAAAGTACACCGAAATTTTATTACTTTTCCACGATTGGCAGACATTTTGGCAACTGCATAAAACGGGCAGCTTTGCCAACTGATCTTTGAGTGTAAGGTCGAGCAACAAGTAATGTAACACACAGATAGACTGACTTGGATGAATGAATTTAAAATCATGTAAATAACTCGAGTGCGCTATAAGACCTTTGATACTTGTACTCCTATCTAAATCTGGCAAGCTAAATAATTAGAGGAACAGCGGAAGTTATTAAAACAATTGCTTTCGCTAATCGAGCGTTCATTTCAAAAATATAAACGAAACCATAACAATTCTTGGTCTAACTTCGTGAAGAGCTACGAATGACAAATGAAGGAGAATGGAAGAATTTTTTCTATTGAGCGGCGTTACAATTAAGACGCCGGATATATTCCGTTAAAAGCAACTTTTAGGTTTCTCTCCCAAACAGTATCTCATCTCATATGTCGGTCAATAATTCCCGGGAAAGCAATATTATTTTTAAAAAGTGCTCAAAGTCCTCAAATGACGCGGACTGAAATGTCATCATAAAAGTTCTTTTGGTAACATCCCTGTGCTGTGAAGCACGTGAAGTTCGTGTCTTGTTGCTTCTTGATCGAAGAAATTCGCGATCAAACTCAGTATTAGCTTGAAAAGTGAGAATGCCGGTTGAAAACAATAAATTGTCTGTGATGCGTTGATTTAGACAAGGGTATGTTCTTTCATTACACCGGAACACATCAAAGAATCTGTAAACTTATACGCAATAATCGAAAAATGAAGTTCAAGGTACCTTGAAGATATCAAAAGGCAGCACATTCTCCACTTTGCATGAAAATTTAGAGGTAAGAAAGCTGTTTTCCAAATGACTATCACAATGGAACAAAAAAAAGGACACTTCGCTGTGTAGTCACAGTATCAGGTAAACAAAGTTGCTGTCGCGGGCACCTTATCCGCCAGAGCTGGTCACCAGCTAATATTATCTACTTGCAGATCTCATAAGTGAGTTCTAAGGAGAAAGGTTTAGAGGAAATGCTGACGAGGTCCTTGCGGAATAAGAAAAGCATCGAATACAAATACATGCACTCTCTCTACTGACATGTATTTCACTTTAACTATCGCAAGTAAATGATGAACGATAAAAAAAAGGCTCCCTTTATATTATACAGCAGCTAAAAAACCAAAAAAAAGTTCAAATCACTCATTACCCAGATATTTTTTTTATTTACAAGAAAAATTATCTGCCTATTTAAAATACGGCAGCACTTTCCCTCTAACCTATTACTTTATATGTATAACTGATAATTTGGTAAAAAATAAACGACTGATAATAAGACTGTATGCTGTTTCGGATTGGGAAGGCAAATTAATAATGACACTGAATAGAAAACATCAAATAGCTTGAAATGTGAAATATGAATACGTACAATAGCAAGTGCGAGCGGAGAAGGAAAACTCAATCATGCTTGGAACGAAAGAACACAGTTACCTTCTGCTCGATTTCACCTGACTAGGTAGATCGTTCCATAACTTTACAACATTAATAAAAAACAGTCTTGAGTCAGAAGATGTGGAATGTCTTTATGCTGCTAAAACCAGACTCATTGTTCCATTAGAGTTAGCAGGCATCAACTTGTCATAGAGGTACAAATAATTTTAGGAATCAAGATAAGATTGCGTGCATTGAAGTAAGGGACCAAACGTGATACCAGAATTTTTGGCGAGTGTTGAGATATGCGTTCGTATTTTCTCTGAAGAAGACTGCGTTGGTGAATGTAGTCGACTTTGCAAAAAATTAAATGAATAATTTTTCTTACCTAGTTCCACGACTTATTGATCTATGCGTTATATACAATACACGCAAGTTTTTTGTCTGTTAAACAAATGAATTTTTGGGAACGCATTCGCACTCTTCCCCAATTTAGTTTTAAATAATAGTTATTTGTTGATTGTAACATTAAAAAGATTGCCTTTTGAAAACATCATCCAAGTCATTAAAATTCTCTTAAACATAAAGAGCTTAACAACAAAACAAAACTGCTTGTGCTTGCATCCTCCTTAACATACATTTGTACTTATAAATATGTATGCATAGTGAATGGCTTCGTGTATGGAATAGGAACGGTAAATAGCATTTATGCTGCGACGTTAGTTGGTAATGTTATATCAATCTTAACATACAATTTATGACTTATTTTCTATTAACTCTCTTGGTTGGTGTTCGGTAAAAAGCTACTAACGCTTGACTCAAGACGGATGGTAGCTAATGGAGGAAAGAGGCCTACTTGTTCGTTTTATTGCTATAAGTCTTCATGCTGTTATTGTCATTTTTGCTAACAGCAAAGTAAGTGCATACAAACGTGCACGTTGAGCATCCAATTGCATGACAGAAGTAAAACATTTTTGTTGAATTCTTTTTTTTTTTTTTCTTTCATTATAATAGTTTCTTGAAGCTTTCAGGTTGGTTTTATTTTCGGCAGGTTACTGTTACTGTTGCCATTTTATTGATTATTTTACTCGAACCATTCACCACTGGAGGGTTATGCCAGTTTCGTATATAGTATGTAACTTAAATAAAATTTATCTAAAGCACCCCTTGAAGTGCTTCGCAAAGTTTTGGAAGTCGCGAAAAATACGTCAAATTAAAAACAGCTTGAAACGTCTGTCTTGCTTTTATATGTAATATATATATATATGACAATATACATATACTTTTTAGCAATCTAAGTAAATATATTTTTCATATATTTTCATATATAGAATTAATTTTTGCTTTACTCAATAACGACCTCCGCTGTAGTGTAATACACGCGAGTTTGTGTCCTTTCAATTTGAGTAGGCCTTAAAATACCCCCTAAACCATACTATGTGCCACAATTAAAGTATTAAAACGACTCAACCGATGAATTGCCACATAAGCTTCTCAACTTTGAAGTCAGACATTATAGAAATACACACAACAAATTCCATTAAGTTGAATAAGCTGTCTATAGTGTAGAGTATCGTAAGTTTTTTTACTTAATTGTTCGTCTGTTTTCGTCTGTCAAGTGGAAATAATTAAGATTGAAGGTGCGTAGCAGATACAGCTCCTGATTGATTTCCACAACTCAAGTTCAATTGTCAAATAACTCTCTATGATTATCTTCTATATCATCGCTTATAAACCCAAGTTAATGGCGGAGAAGAGTAATCGTGCGATCATTGCAATCGTTTGTTCATTTTTCTTTTTAACGTGAAATTTTGAAATAAATCCGACTGTCAATATTTCGTATTAGAAATTGAATATTATAATCAATCATTTCCATGCAAACTCTGCAAAAAATATTTTCCCGGATAATTTGCGAGGGTAATCTATGACATATAAAAGTGTGTGTGTGTGTGTGTGTGTGTGTGTATATATACATATATTTTCTTTCAGGGTATCTAAGATTCGTCTCAAGGTGCATATTCCTTTCATGTTAGCTCAATTATATCGAAAGAGACTAGTTGTGTTAGTATTGGTGGTTGTCATAAATGTTTTATCAATATTATAAGATATTATTTAGGTTTCTAAGTCTATGACTTTAGCTACCAATCTTTTCTCGTTTCTTTTCGTCTTTTCAATTTTCCTTGAAAATGTTAGTAAGCAATACGGTCAATCAAGCAAAATGTTTAGCTACCTACAATACTTTTTTACTTTTATATATATATATATATATATATATATATATGTACATTTTTTTTTCTTTTTTTGGTAAACTAACTTGTGTTTTAGCATTTTATTAACGTTACACGATTTTCAATAATAAAATGTCAGGAAACAGAAAAAAAATGTCATCAAAGTTTGTAATTGGAATGGAATGTAAATGAAAACGATGTGTATGTAGATTCTTTACAAAAAGTCAACATGACAGCTTAAACATTTAAAATAAAATAAACAATTTAAATAGCAATTGCTGCACGGGAATACAAATAAAAAAATTCCCCCAAAATAGTCGTTTTTTTTTGTTTTGCTTTAAAGTTGAAGTCTTCCTCAAATTAATTAAAGATTAATGCTGTTTGTTAGACGTGAATTAAGAAATCGTATATCTGCTGTGGCCCGACTATTTTGCAGTGCGAAGAGATCAACAATTTTCTAACGCTTTCGCTGCCACGTGTTCTGATTTCAATCCACGCTAAAACGCATTAGTACACTCAACTTACCTTTTTAAATGAATAGATTAAGATGTCAAAATTCAATGTTCATATCGCCATTTTATGCCATGAAATCATGATTACAGGGCTTTTTGAGATATGTACCTATAACGGTACACGCGTACTATAATGAATATAGCTGCCGTTAACTAGCTCTTTGACTCACACCTTCCATTTAAGAAACAGTAGTTGGATTAAATATATGTAGCTAAGACCATGTTTCGGAAAATGATATGAAATGAAATCTAGCTGGAAAGTACATTCTACAAACAATCCAATAAACCATTTTTATTCTTGTTGTAATAAAATTCGTCGCCATAAGAGACTACAAGGAAAGTATGAGACAGAGTTTCTACTTAATTGTGCGAATATAAGAAATATACTGCACAAAGCTCTCAATGTCATACATATTATGCATATTACTTTTACGTAATATAAAATAAAATAATATAACAAATATAACAAAAATAAGTTTACATGTGAAATTTGTTCGCGTGTACCGAAAACAGCGCATGTAATGGGTAAGCGGCATACGCTCATGAACAGTTTTCCAGAAAACGTGGTAATGTCAATCGTCTCCATTTGAAATGAACTTTTTGAATGGCGTAACTTTTCATGTCTTATTGCACGATAAATTTAATGTCAAAGGTGCATGTGCAATAATGAAAATATTAGCTTAAGGCGTGCAAGCGCTTGGATTTCCTTGCTGACGTGGACTTCTTGTTCTGTGCTATATCTCTACGCAGTGATTATATAAAAATCCATATAAATCCATAAAAAGGAACTTCGCAGAGGCAACAGAAATGTGCACTAGGATATGTCAAGTATTAACGCAATAGGGCGATAGACGGAAAGAAGTGGAGAAAGGAAAGGGATTGTGTGTGTTTAAATGCCTTTGGAAATATCCAAAAACACGAAATAGAATATCGATCGGAGTGCGAGTTTTAATGCAATATTTGTATTAATTGCTTATTATGAGTGCATGCATGAAAGCTGTAGTGATAGAGAAAAAAGATATGGAGCAAGTTTCAGCTTCAGAGCCTTCAAGCGAATAGACAGGAAGACCTGCTGTCCAAAAGACGCACAAACGCACAGAGCTAGATATATTCAGGACATCAAACGGCTTATGGGTTTTCAAACGCTTATGGGTTTTTCGATGCATGTGTATGAAACCATCTTTCGTTGGCTTGAGGCTTAAGGGATACAACTTTTAATTTGTTTTTCATATATAATGAAAATTTTAAAAGCACACGAGTTTATTCTTTTCAGCTCTGTTTGATGATTTTGGCAGCTTTGGGCATATACGACGACGTCATCATCCCCGCGGTACTAAACGAGGACGACCACGTGGCAGTACACGTCGCGGTACATCTACTAATAGTTCTTTTGTAAGGGCTGCTACATCACCGGGACAAACGACTTTTGTTGGATCCATAAATAGCAACACCAACAACAACCCCAGCGAAGGTAAGTGCATTGCGAACGTATTAAATATTTAACGCCTTACTTCCGCTTGTTGTTGTTTTGCTGACGCAAACCGCGTAAAATTATTTTTTATATAGATTTTTGAAAAACCACTTAAGGCTCTGTGCAGTAAGTGAGCATCCTCCACATAGCCTACTGACTAAAGTGTGCTCGTCTTTTTTAAGCAACCACTTAAGAAAAAACGAAAACAATAAATTCTCCCCCCATTTTTTCCCCTGTACTTTAACTCTCAAGTGCATTAAATCATTGTTCATTTTAACGTTTCCGCTCGGTACGTGACATGACGCTTGTTTTAATCGTTCAAAAAATCATTTAAAAAAATGCAGGAGCAGTTCTTAAAATATTTTTTAAAACTCCTTTTTTTTTCTATTGGAAATCGTAAAACAAGAAAAAAGACAAAAACAAACATGCTCATTAAAAATTTAACACTTAACTTCAATTCGTTAAATATTATCGCTGGCGATAATATAGCGAAGATAATCTCAAAGTCACCACAAATATTTACTCGATATAATCTATTAAGAGAAAGGACTTGCTTGTCTCACCCAGCTCTATTCCTTTATCTGTTTTCTACGTGCATGGACTTGTTAGGAGTGCGCGCTTTTGATCGATTCAAAATACGCGCCGAATTTTTCTAATGATTTTATTGTTATAATTAAATTGAAATTTACATTGAGACAGACAGACGTTTGTACTTCGTTTAGCCGCGCCTTTAGCCTTAGTTGCTCCTAGTTTAAATTAGTTTTTAAGTACAAAGTGTAAAGTGTTAAAGAACATAATTCTCAAATAACAGCTAATGTTGAATGCCAGAAAGAGTCAATTGCTCGAATGCAAAACAATGTTTGGCCAATGGTCGGTCGGTTCAGGTCAAAGAAACAGAGAGAAAGGATGAGAGAAGTGAAAAGTACATGTTAACTTGGATTATCTTGTTCTCCTCTCTCCACCGGAGTTGGCTATCCTTGCACTAGATGTTGGTTACGGCTTTTGTCTGATTATTTCGAATAAATCTTAATGAGAATTGATTTAAAAGCATTTTCTGTTATTGTTGTTGCTGATGTTGTTGTAACAAATCCACTAAAAATTTTATATGACATTTCCTATTCGATTATGCACGTACCAGGTCGATGAGTGTCCATGTGCGTGTACGAGACTGAGTGCGTGTGTGTGTGTGTGTGTGTGCGTGTGTGTGTGTGTGTATGTGTGTGTATGTGTCCGTGTGCTTTGGCGTTCATTGTGTAGTAAACAGCTGTCATTTCAAACAACGCGGATTATACAATAGTAACAACAACAATTTAATTTAATTTTTGCACATTTTTCACAAAAAACTACAAAAATTGCACGAAAAAGCAGCAATAATGGAGAAAAAAATATTAATAAATTCATTGCAAAACACGTACCGCAACATTTTAACGTTAATTACATAAATCGGCTTAAATATAACGTATATATATATGTATGTATGTATGCGTTTGTTTGTGATTGCATACGCACCACGAACGAACATATTTATTTTGCACTGTTCCATCGAGGACAAACGGTAAAGTGAACTCACAAACATTTGTCATTAATTTTAAGCGTAATCATGACATACGTACAGAAATACAGTCAACAACAAACAGCAACAACAATAGCAATAACGACAACGACATTAAGCGCATATAACATTTGACTGCTTGTGTGTAAAAGTTTTGTGAGACCCAGACTAAAATAGTATGAGAGTAGTGCTTGCATGTATCGTGTGCGCGTGTATGTGTGTGCGCGAAGAAAAAACCACAAAATTCCATTTGATGATGTTCTCCCGTCGCTTGATTTTAAATGTGGCCGCGCAATGTTTCTTTTTTTTTTTTTTTGTTTTTCTTTAATGGCTTTCACGTATTAATTACCAAATCAAATACATAATTACGTAAATAAGTATATGTGCGGTACTGCAAGGATGACGATTGCATTTCCGAGTTATGTGTGTGTGTGTGTGTGTGTGTGTGTATTGGTGAAGGGATGTGCTTAAATACGTTTACGGCCAATTTCCGTTATATTTTAATAAAACGTGATATGTTTTATTAACGGCGCATTACGAGGATTGCGATAATTTTAAGGCGATTGGCGATGCTTTACATTAAATGCTCACATGTGCAATGAACGTGGATGTGCTTGTATAACAAATGAAAATTTCTGTTCAATTTCTTTTTGTGCTCTTTTTTATGTCCCTTAGATGGTTGTGTGACCACATCGCAAACAACACCGCATCCTCTACCAGCCTCTTCTTCCAGCAACGTGGATGAGAATAATATTTTCACACCCACAGCAGTACCAATGCCGGTTAAACGAGGCCCCGGCAGACCACGATTGAAGACTGGAGGACCAATCAATCAGGGTCTGAGAGGCGCTCCACGTACGCGCAAACCAATTGGACCGCTTGTGGTGCCTTTGGGCAGCAGCCCCGCAACTACACCCATTAATCGTAGTCCCGCCATTAGTCCAGCACCAAGTCCGGCTCATTCAGAACGCGCTGCGAACGCGAACTCAGCCGGAGCTGCTTATTATCAATCAGGAACTGAGAACGTGCATTAATGTCGTAATATAATCATTTTTCCTTTTCTTCCTTTCCCTTGGAGGAATCGATTATTTATTCTTTAGTGTTAAGGATAAGCGTAAAGTAAACTGTTCCTAGTTTTAATATGACATAGTTAAGCTGAAAAGTTACAAAGTTTTTTAGATGCGATCATAACAAAATCGCTTCTTTTTCGTATTATAAATATAAAAATTTTTCAAAATCAATTTATCATAAAAATATATGAAATTTTTATTTTACGTGTTCTTATGTGTAAAACGGTTCTAAACCGTCCATTAACGACTCATTTCAAAGGTAAAATGTTATAATTTTTAAATCAACTTGATTTGTCGGGCTAACAAAGGACAATCTCTTTAAATTCATTTCCCCAAATATTGAGATTAATTGCTTTCGTCGACTATGAGTTAAAAACACATCATCTTCATTCATGTATCGTATGTATTTATTTATTTATTCGTTAAATTTAGTCAGCTCCTTCTTCTATTTTGTGTACTTTTCCTTCTACCGGGTTCTCCTTCAAGCGCACACCGGCGAAGTCATCCATACGTATGAGACATGCTATCGCTATCTGCCGTTTCCGGAATATTGCTCAGAAAACCGCCTTCCTTGCAAGGGGAAGGACCCACTCAATAAAACCGTAAATAGATATTAAAAAAGGTCGGAGTGTTATGCAGATACCTTTTAAAGCCCAGTAAATTTTTATACCCTACACCGCTTGTGGTACAGTTTGTATTAAGTTTGTGGAAACGCAACACTCGGATGGGCTTAAGACAGCCCTTCCCTACTTCATACCGATCAAGTTAGAGTCGCTTCC